>NW_020954579.1:15115241-15340456 GCF_900497805.2 Vombatus ursinus
CCCTTTACAGCCACTGACCCCTACTGGAGAGGACCTGTCTCTGCCTGGCCTGCACCCCACATCCCTACCAGGTGAGGAAGGCTGAGGTCAGGGAACATTAGGACTGGGAGCAGTCTATGGTCACCCTTGTACCCCTTGGCTAGGAAATGTGAGCAGAATTCAGGAGGCTGAGATGGCCAGGATGCTGTACTCATCCTACCACATCTCCTCTGCCTCCCCCAGAAGGCTTGAGCCACTGGTCTCTGACGAACCATCACCCTAGGGAACAAATCTTCAACCAGGATGTGAGACCGGAACAGCTGCTGGAGGGAAAGGTATGACCCCTATTTGGGAAGGTATCCCTACCTCTTAGACCTTGGGCTTAGAGAAGGGTGGATGTGTCTATGTGAGGGTCTTTCCTTGAATTGTAATCAGACCTGGGTTGTTGGATAAGGGCATGCTAAGAATATTGCCAGGGTATGCTTCATCATCTGGGTTCTCTGGGTAGCTACCCAGAGTTCTTGCTGTTACAAGGAGTCCTTGACTTGAACAGAAGCAAGAACTAAGGTGCAAGAGTCCAAGGAATCCAGTCCATGGGCTCAGTTTGGACACTTCCTGGTTCTAACAATGATGATCACATGCCACTCTCTCCTGGTTTTCCTCCTACCTCTCTGACTACTCCTTCTCAGTCTTCTGAGTCTTCTCGTATATTGCATGCCCACTAACTGTAGGTGTACCCCAAGACTGTGCTAGGCCATCTTTTCTCTTGGTGAGTTCATCCACTTCTATGGGTTCCATTACCATCTTTCTGAAGATGACTTCTTGACCTACAGTGGTATGCAAATGAACTGGGACTAAGTAAAATAATTAAAAATTATTGACATGCAATAAACCTTGTAACTTTTTACATCTTTCAGAAGTTTTGAATGTGCTCTATATCCTCTTTTTGCTGCAGTCCCTTTTTTTCCATGATTTGGCATTAAATTCATAGGACTTTAACCCACACTCTGCAATTCTTCATCATGAAGCCATACTTTTTTTACATTGGATATTAAGTGTACTTGGACAAACAATTTTCCCAAGTCTAGCCTTGATTATTACCTATAAGTTTTCATTGGTTCTTAAATCTAGCAATTTCCCAGACTACTGAAGCATGTTTCTCTCCATCTCTTAGACACATGTTTTAACCTTTCATGGTACGTGCTAGTGTAAGGTCATGTTGCAGTATCCCATCTCCATCTGGAAATTTCTATAATTCTGGAACAGTTCTGTTTCTGAGTATATCAATATGTTCATCATTTCCTTGATGCAAATGAGACTTCTAGGCCCACTGGAAGTTTAAAAAAAATCCCCAAAACAGTTTTTTGAGTAGATGTTTTTGCAGTCTAATGAATATGCTCAGATATCACAGGGTCACTTTTACTTCTTCTAGTATTACCTTGAATGAAAGTTAAGTTTCATTAGTAAGTCACCTTCAGTACTCCAGTTTTTGTATTCTTG
Source organism: Vombatus ursinus (assembly GCF_900497805.2). Lineage (NCBI taxonomy): Eukaryota > Metazoa > Chordata > Mammalia > Diprotodontia > Vombatidae > Vombatus > Vombatus ursinus. Next base: position 15,116,721 of record NW_020954579.1, read on the forward strand.
TTTATGACAAGCGTTTTTTCTTCATAGCAAGTTAGTATTTTTTACTGCTCTTTTCCTGTTCCTCCAACATAAAGAAGCCTATACTGCACTAGAAGAATCAGCAATAACCCCTTCAGCTGCCAGGCTCCTCTGAAGGTTTTCACTTATTTTCTTAGGTGTTTAGCAACAGTAGTTTGGCGTTGTTTTTCACTTTCTGCCACACTTTCCTTTCCACTTTGATGTAGCAATCCTGTTTTAAAGGATTCTTGAAATACTTGACATCAGCTCCTTCCTCTCATCCCACAAATCTAATAATTGCCAAATCGACAGCCAGTGATCTCTTATAATGTCTGGTTGTCCTTTAAGACTCAGCTTAAGTGCCACCTTCTACTTGAAGCCTTTCTTAGTCCCCCCAGCTGCTAATGTATCCCATCCCAAACCTATCTAGTATTCATTTTATATATATATATATGTATAGATAGATAGATTTAGATATAGTATCTGTTTATATGTGTACATGTTATCTTTCCCATTAAAGTAAATTCACTGAGGACAAGAACAGTTTTAATTTTCTCTTTGTAAGCCTGCACTTAGCACAGTGCTTAACACATAGTAAGTGCTTAGTAAATGCTTGTAGATTAATTGATTGGGTAAAGGGCAAAGCTACCCTTGGGCCGCTTGGGAGGGAATCTGAGGAGCAGAGCCCTCCAGTGAGCTGCCTTCCCTTCTCCCTGTCTTCCTTCCCAGGATGCTCAGGCTATTCACAACTGGCTGAGCGAGTTCCAGCTGGAAAGCTATACCACTCACTTCCTGCAGGCTGGTTACGACGTGCCAACCATCAGCCGAATGACGCCAGAGGTCAGTGCTGGTGGGGAAGGGCACAGGATAGGGAAGAGCCAGGGTAGGGAGGTGCCAAGAAACAGAAACTGATGAGCATTACCCCATGCACCAGGACCTGACAGCCATTGGGGTGACGAAGCCTGGGCACAGGAAGAAGATTGCTACTGAGATCACCCAGCTTAACATTGCAGAATGGCTACCTAGCTACATCCCGGTGAGTGGCTAGTCAGAACATCCTGGATACTGAGCCCAATTGCCCCCAAATGCCTTGGGGGGGCACAGTCCCCATCCCTTCCCTCCATCATTGGCACATTCCTCACACCAGGACAGATCAAAACAGGGGGTCACATGCCTAGAGCTAGATAGCATCTCCTATACTGGGCTCTGGATTAGGTGCTTATCCTGAGGCTTGCAGCTGATGGCCATTGTTGCAGGCGGACCTACTGGAGTGGCTGGGGGCCCTGGGGCTGCCTCAGTATCACAAACAACTAGTGAGCAGTGGCTATGATTCCATGGGGCTGGTGGCCGACCTCACCTGGGAGGAGCTGCAGGAAATTGGAGTCAATAAACTCGGTAAGCATGGTGAACCACCACCTCCAACTCCTAGCCACCCCAGGGACCTCCATCCAGCCTGCTACCTTCTCTGATGAGTCTGTCATGTTGCCCTGTGCCCCACTGTGTCCATCTGAAAGCAGCTGGGGGAGGGGAGCAATGAGAGTGCCCTCTCTTCCCGGAGAAGTCCTGGACTTGGAGTCAAAAGACCTGGGTTCAGGTGACAACTCTGTCACCTTACTCAACTGTATGATCTTGGGCTAGAGACTCATCTGTGAAACGGGGATTAAAAACACCAACCCTGGCTCTGACCCACACAACAACTGTGAGTGTAAATGAGATAAAATACACGAAAGTACTTTTGAAGTCATTAGGCACTAAACACACAGAAGGGATTTTTTTTTTTTTTTTTTAGTGACTAGACTAGGTGGCAGGGTCCTACCCATCCGGTCTGACTCTCTCTGCTTTCTTCTTCAGGTCATCAGAAGAAGCTGATGCTGGGAGTGAAACGTCTGGCAGAGCTTCGAAGGAGCTTGCTGCAGGGGGAGGGTCTGAGTGGGAGTGGGGGTGGGGGTGGGGGTGGGGGTGGGGGTGGGAGGCGAGTGGCAGGGGGTCCAGAAGTGATGGCTATTGAGGGGTTGGAGAATGGTGATGGCCCTGCTGGACCCCGGCTGGTCACCTTCCAAGCCAGTGAACTCAGCCCTGAACTGCAAGCAGCCATGGCCAGGGGGACCCCAGAGCCACTGACCTTGCCCCCAACCCGTTCTCCTAGCCAGGAGAGCATTGGGGCACGTTCTAGGGGTTCTGGGCACTCTCAGGAACAGCCTACCCCTAGATCCAATACTGGGCACCCCAGTCCCCCTCCAGAGAGGAATCTGCCAGAGGGTAACGAACACCCTTCCAGCAAGGACACACCCCCCTATATGCTCATGCATCCCCATAGTTCACCCCCTAGTCCGGCTCCTGTGCCACCTTCTAGTGTCCCCCGGGCCTTCTCCTGCCTGTCTGCTTCCCCTTCAACTCCTCCTGACCCTCCCCGGCCCAAACGCCGCTCCCACAGCTTGAGCCGCCCAGGATTGACAGAAGGGGAGGCTGAAGGACCAGTAGGTAGTGCCTTGGACAGCTATGCGACCCTGACCCGGCGCCCTGGTCGAAGCACCCTGACCCAGGTCAGCCCTGGCTCTGCTTTAACTAGGGGAGCTCCCCGTAGCCAGTCCTTTGCCCTACGGGCTCGCCGAAAAGGGCCCCCACCTCCACCTCCCAAGCGCCTCAGCTCTGTCTCTGGTACTACGCCTGACTCTCTTCTGTCTGGTGGGAGCCCAGGGCCCGAAGAAAAAGCCGTAGCATCCAGGAGACGCACGCTGAGTGAACCAGCTGGTCCTTCAGATCCCCCCAGCTCTCTTGCACCCGGGAGTCCTGCTTCAGACACGGAAGAGGAGCGGGGTTCTGAAGGGACATCCCGTTCCCGGGGAAGCTCTGGTGAGGGACTGCCCTTTGCTGAAGAAGGCAACCTGACTATCAAGCAGCGGCCCAAGCCTGCTGGGCCCTTGAACCGTGAGGTCTCTGTTCCCCCCGGACTTGACTTCAACCTCACAGAGTCAGACACTGTCAAGCGGAGGCCCAAATGTCGGGAGAGAGAGCCACTGCAGACAGCACTTCTGGCTTTTGGAGCTGCCAGTCCTACCCCAATCCTCTCGGCCCCACTGCCTTCACAGTCCACCCCTGATTCCCCGGCACCTCCCCCACCCAACACCTCGATTCCCACCCCTCCAGTTCCTGACCCTAACAACTCACTGATGCTTAACACCACTGCATCCTCCCTCTCCACCAATACCTTGACTCAGATTCCTGGTCCCCAATTGCCTGGGTCTGGCCTGGAGGACTCGGTGGCCACCCAGCAAAAGGGGGAGATGTCCTCAGCTCCCTCAGCCCTCATCAAGGTGCCAGTAGGAGGTATGAGCGGGTGACCTGCCTGGGGGTGAGAGGGAGGGGTATTATGAGTTTTGAGAGGTCCTTTCTCCTATTGCAGGTTAACAGACTGGCTTTTCTTTCTACTTAGGTGTATCTCCCAAACCTGTGTCAGTGGCTTGTACACAACTTGCATTCTCAGGGCCTAAGCTGGCTCCCAAACATGGTCCTCGTCCTGCCCCCCCACCAAAACCTGAGAATGGGGGAGCACCCATTGCTGCTCATGCCCAGCAGAGACTAGAGCAGACCAGCTCCTCCCTGGCAGCTGCCCTGAGGGCTGCTGAAAAGAGCATCGGTGTTGAGGAGCGAGAAGGGTGAGACATGGGGGAGAGGAAAGGGTAGGGAGTAGGTACAGTTGCTAGGATGATTGAAGATTAGAAGCAGCTACCAGTTCCCTCCACCGGCTCCTGGTATTATCTGCAGGAGCAGGGTGATAAATTCTACAGTACATAGATGAGGGCCCCTGGGGTTTTTCATGACACTGATCCTGTCCTCTCCCTTCCACCAGCCTTTCCCAACCTGCCAATTCCAAGCACATCCTGGATGATATCAGCACCATGTTTGATGCCTTAGCTGACCAACTGGACGCTATGCTGGATTGAGCTGAAACCTAGCTCTTCACACAAATGACAGCTTTGTTCCAGCAAGGAAGAAGTTAACAGTACACAGAGAAGGGCTGGGACCTGCACGAAGCAGGAGCAGAACTGGAGTGCGGCTTCCGTGCCTGCTCCTCCTGTAAGCCAATACCTGTCAGTACCACGGCTCCACCCCTGAACAGCCCCTAGCCTGAGGGGCAAAGCAAACTTGTTGGAGCCTGACAGGCTCAGGGGCCCCAGCTCTAGCACCTGGCCTTGTGTAATCTGACCTGATAGCTCTGCCCCCTTGGACATGGCCTCTGGGAAAAGCTTCCTCTCCAGGCTGTAGGGGACAAAGGCCTTGTGGTATTTTGTTCCTGCCCATTCCTATCTTCATCCCCAGCCAGTGTATCCTGAGAGGGGGCAGAGTAGACCTGACAGGCAAAAGAACTTTCCCCAGAAAAGCACGACTTCTTATGGATGACTGGAAGGGGTTCGAGATGAAGGGACGGTTAGGAGCAAAGTTCAAGCCCCTGACCTATCCGGGATGGTCTTCCTTGCTGTCCCAGTGCCTGCTCCCCGCCGGATCTGTGTGTGTATATAGAACATGTAAATAGGCCGTGCTGGGTATGTCAGCAGGGCATGGCACCTAGAAGCTATGAAGCCACAACCAGGAGCCTATCAGTCTCCTTACCCTCTTTCCCCTTCCCCCCACTGCTCTGACAAAGCTGCTGTGATGTTGGGTGTGGTACCCAGGCTGTGTTATAGGCCAACTTGTGTGTAATTCCAGATTTTTTTAAGCAGAGAGAAAGGTGTATATTTTAAATGGAATTTTCTCTATTAACAGGCAGGGAGGGGCTATAGCTACCTTGGACCAGAGAAGTGCTCTGGTTAAGTCAGTAGCCCCCTCTCTCTGACCATTAACCCCTTCCCAACACTAACTTCAATGAAAGACTCATTCCACTTGATGTAGTTGTGTTTTGAATCTCTCTTTGCTTCCTTAGCTAAGATTTCTCCCTCTACATGCACTCTGAATCCTGGGGTTATCCCCTACCCGGCCCCTTTTTACTCCCCATTAGATACCAGTCAATGACAGAAGCAATTTACAAGTTTTAATACAAATGGAGTTTTTACATTCATCTCCAAAAGGCTCATTTCTGATAGAAAATATACACCAGTAAAAACACTCTCACATAGGAAAGACATTGGAGGAAGGGCCGGGAACCCTGCCTGCAGTGGCATCCAGCTATTAGGGGTGTGGCCAGGGCTGCTCTCCATCTTCAGTCCCAGAGAAAAGAAGGCAGGAACTGCAGGCTCCTCTGTGAAAGCTTGGGGAGGGCTGGAGGGAGGCTCAGAAGCCATGCCCCAGCCCTGGGAAGACAAGGTTAAGGGAAGGGCCTGTGGCTACTGTCTTCTGTGGAGTCAGGGATGGGAAGATGAGGCAAAAGCCCCCCTACATTCAATATCACCACCTAAGGGGGAGCTCGGGAAATTGCTTAGGTGGGGCTACTGCCCTAAAGTCTGGGTCTATGCCGCATGGCTCAGGTGAGGGACCCTTTCTGCAAAGGTACATTTCATTCAAACATACCCCAAGCTGGGCTCAGAAAAAAAGCCCGGGACTGGCTGAGCCCCTGCTGGATTCTCGGACTCCTCCAAAAGCATGTGGTAAAGGGAGAAATGGAAGACTCTAGAATCTAGTAGGAACAGAGCAGGAAGGCTTGGCCCACAGGCCCTGAAGGCTCCTCCTACCTTGTATTAGTTTAAAGGGCCCAAGGACCATCACTCCAGTAGTTACAACCTGAATCCCCAAACATACAAGTGGTGGGGGATGAAGGGGACAGGTAGAACATCCCCAGGAAGGTGAGGATGGCTAGGCCAAAGGAACGTGATTGCATCCAGCAGCTCAGAAAGGGGAGTTCATGCCAAGCTTAGTTTCAAACTGTAGTTTCTGCCTCTTCTGGTATCGGACCCGGACCCTGATAGCACAAGATGGACAGAGTGATTAGGACACAGAAGGGGAACAAGGAAAGTAGGTGGGTCGAGTGGCAAATAGAGAAAGGCTCGGGTGTTCTTCCATTATGGGTCATAAGGAACAGATTTGGCAAACTGATCTCAGAGGGGGATGGACCTGTCTTGCTTCTCACCGGATTTCATGCAACTTCACAATTTCATTGGTGACTACCACAAGGATGAGGGAGAGGCAGCCCAGAAGCCAGGTTATCAAGGGCACATCTGCCAGGCCAAAGTCAATACCGCTGTCCCTGTTTGTCCAGAGCTGCAAGTCCACAGCTGTCTGCACAAGTTGCCCCAGAAGCCTGACAAAAGTAGGAGCAAAGATGTAGAGCCTGTGAGGTACAATCCTCACTAGCTCCCTATCTTTCAGTGGGAAAGAGTTGGTTATCTGTACCTGTGACCCCTGAAATCACAAAAGTCCACCTCAAACCCGGACTCAGACCCAGAGAGCTGATCCAGAACCCAATTCCCAAACTTCTAACAACAACCCTCAAGGCACCCCTCGACCAAATCACCACCCCAAAGCACCACCCCAAAGCTGACTGTACTCACACCACAGGCACTGTTACGGTCCACCAGAGATTGGAGAAGGGGCTCTTTCTCCACAAGGGCTTGGTGCGGTGCACATGGGTGATAGAAATGAACACTGTTGGGGGAGGGGTGACAAAAGAGCCTCAGAATCCCCTATTAGCCTGGCCTACCTACTCCCCATTTGACTCAGCCAAGGCAGCTACTGTCAGTCCTCATCTGGCAATACTGGAGGGACCAGGCCAGAAGCTCCCAGAGGTCAAGGACACTCACCAGTGTGTAGGACGATCAGGGCGGCTGTGAGTTTCTGGGCCAGCAGGAGCCCATTAGCAAAGTCATCAAACCAATTTGGAGCCATCTCGTCAAATCTGTCAAATCAGAAGGAAGCACAGCTACAAACCAGTGCACAGGAGGTAGGCAATAAGGAGTAAAAAAGGCAAAAAGGGAGACAGAGTCCTCTTAGAAGGTAAAGGAGCAGGGAGTCCCGTCACAGGAAGAGTTACCAGCGATGTAGGGGGTGAGTGGTGGGGCCTACCTGCTCAGCATGATAGAGGAACAGTTAGTAAGGTTTCGAGCCTGGGCACTCTCACAAAAACTCTGCAGGATGAAGCCAAAGCAGATGAGGCCCGAGCCAATGGTCAGGCTAAACTTGAGTAAGAAGCAGAGAAGAAAGTAGTGCTGGGTCTGTGGGAGAAGAGGGGCCATCATTCACAGGAGACAGGACCACTCCAGTCAGCTGACCCCACCCTTTCCTGCTCAGCCCTGAGCCAACTGAAGCCAAGAAACAGTCTGTTGACAGTGCTGAGGATGAAGAGTGTAAGAGCCTCTGATGTCCACTCATTTGTTGATCTAGGGGGACTAGATGGACTGCCCCCATAAAGATCTCCTTACCGTCAGATGCCTCCAGTTTTGTCCAATCTGCTCTACACCATCCACACCCCTATTGAGGGCTCAGAAAACCCAGGAATCAACTGAAATCAAGTGCAAAGGGGGTCTTGCCTCACCTACCTTCTTGGGAATGGAGAGAAGATTCTTCCCTGTAGCTACAGACATGACAGAGCTATGTGGAGGCTTCCCTAGCAGGGAGACGCTGCAAAGCAGACAGCAGGGTAAGGGGAGGGCTGGCTCCTTGGAGCTCCGCTTCCCCAGTTATCTTAAGGGATGACAAAGACCAGGCCAAAACCTCCGGGAGGGCAGGGACACTCACCATCCCCACCTGAATTGGCTCCAGAGCATCCCATCAGGGGAAAGGGGAGTAGGACATGAACCATTAGGAAGATGGGGTGAGGAAATGGGAAAGAAATTCCCAAAGGACCATGCACACCTGCCCCAGAGCAGCCACACCCTGCATGGTTCTCCCTGGAGCCCATGCTTCTTGGGAAGCACTCAGTCCCATTTTGGGATGGCACATGGCTTCTCACCTTAGAAGGGGATAGCAGAAACAGGACAGCCACAGGATGTCAGTGGTGCCCAGGAGTGGTGGCAATTGTACCAGGCAAGAAAGGAACTAGATGGAAGAAAAAAATAAAGAAGGATTAAAGAAATGAAAAAGGGGTTAAACCTTCAGGATCTGTGGCACCACCCCATCATAACCTAGCCCAGTTACTCTTATTTGCTGTACAGATAGGCTCAGGGGGATTTGGGGGAATGGGGGTCAGAGGACATGAAAGTACTTCACCAGACTCCCACCTTTATCTAAGCTACTCACAACCACAACTGTCCCTCCTCAGCCTTCTGTTTTCCTCCAGCGGAGCAGAAAGGCAATACCTATTGCCTTGCTCCAACCTCACCTGGATAACCACTAGAGTCAGTTGGCATTGCAACAGGAAGAGGAAGCACTTGCGAATGCCGTAGGTAGCATGACGAGCCTGCAGAAATAATCAGAACAGATCTATCAGTGGGAAGGAGAACTGATAGGTATGGGAATCAATCATCACTTCATCTAGAATAACCCTTACCTACCCTCTGTCCCTTGGTTCCTAGGCTTGTCCTATGCTCCTCTGGGCACATGGTGGAAAGCCTGAACCAAGAGCCAACAGGACAATTGTCCCTCTCACTCTAATTCAACAAAAACTTACACACCTGCTATCCTCAAGACGCCATGCTAGGCCCTAAAGAAAGATGAAAATGCTCGGTTCTGGATCCTCACCTGCTCAATGAGCCGGATGATACTGATGCTCTCTTCCTGCCGAAAGGCCATTGAGCAGGCCAAACTGTTGAGCTGCCCTGAGAGCTGCAGAGGAGAGAGGCCATCTGAGGCCTGGGCCATGCTGGTGCTGGTGGCATAGCCAAAGGTCTCCCAGGAACAGCGGGACGGATACAGGGGATCCAGGGCAATGCTGCTTAGTTGGGGGGAGAAAGAAGACATCAAGTCCTATCTTACAAAGATTTGCTGTTTCCTAGCAAGATTCTGGGCCTAGAACCTGTGCTCTCATTCCCTGACTGGCCACTCAAAATACTAGCAAACATAATCCAAGAACAGTCACAAGCCATGAAGTAGGTGAGCCCAGGTAAGAGTAGGCACCTTCCCATCACTTCTAACACTGCCCCTCCTGCCATCACCACCAACCCAATCCACCTGTGGTCTCCCTTGGAGATAGGGGCCAACCCTTGGGGTCATGTGCTAACATTCCGGCTCATCCAGACCTGATATCACTCTGCAAGAAGAGGCAGCTATTGCGCAGATTGGCAGAACTACCCAAGCAGCACGTCACCTCTCCATATTCTTGCATGATCTTAATCATCTCACACATGGCTGAAGAAAAAGAGAGGAGAAAGATACAGTCAACAATAGGCCTAGGAAACTCATTCACAAAACCCAGCACTGGATATTATGACATTCATGCAAGACACTCTTCTACCCCTAGGTCAGAAGGTCTAGGAGGGAGGGAGTAGGTAACCATGGCCCTCTGGGAGCCAGGCATACTCACTGCAGCTCCCACTGTATTAGCCTCTACTTACCATATTTACTTTCCAACTCACAGGATTCTAAGTTCTAATGACCCATATCCACCATAACACCCTCCCACAACCCTCCAATAAAAAAGCTCCACTGAGCAAGGCCCCTGCTGACTGGTCACAGTTCACATATTCCTCACAGACAAAAACCTGGAGAGAAGAGGGTTCAACAAGATGGCTTTGAATTAGGGGCTGTCTTCAAAATACAGGAGCCAAATAAATTTATTAAATAAACCATGTTTTAAAAACTGCTTTCAGATGGTCAATATATTATAAAGAAGAGGGAGGAAAACCAAATTAATACAAGTTAAAAATGAACAAGATGAAACCACAACAAATTTAAAAATTATCAGAACCTACTATAGACAGTTAAATGACAGCAAAACTGAGGATTATAAACAAAAATGTAAAATACCAAATTAGCAGAACATCAAATAGAAATCTTGAACAGTTTAACTCCAAAAAGAAAAAAAAGAAAAGAAGTTGAACTAGTTGTAAGGAAACTACCAAAGGGGTGGGGTAGGGGGGCAGGGAAAGACCCTGGTCCAGATAGAGAATGCTACCACACCTCAAGAACAATCAATACCTAAACTATGGAAAGTATTCTCAACAAGGGAAGAAGAAAAGACTCTGCACCAATTCTTTTAATGAGATCAATTTAGTACTAACATGAAATGGCCAGATATGCTTTGATTCTCTTTTTTTTTTTCCATGCATACATCCAAGAAGGTGAACAGAAAAAGAGGCTTCAGGACATCACTGCAACTTGAGACTTAACCTCACTGGGAGTTTTACTTTAATAAGGAAAATGCCTTCCTTTATCAAACCTGCATGAGGAATATGAGAAGGGATCCAAAGCAAAGAGAAGAAAGCCTGGGAGGGCTGGCAGGGAGACTGGTCTGCTTCCTTTCCTGAGCAAGCCTGCTGAGGAAGGGGAAGGAGGGTCCTTTCATCCTACATCAGAAACAATGCTGATAAAGCAACAGCTGTCTGGGGGAATGGAGTGTTACTCCCTTTGGTGAAAGGGAACCCTCTACAGTTCATAACAAGACTTCAGTGCAGGCCATTCCTTGGGAAGAAATCAAAGACAAGAAAGAGACTGCCCCATCACTCCAGCTGTTATAGCAGGTGTGTGTCCTGCTCAATGGGTATGGGGCCAGGAAGCCCATAGGATGTGAAAATGTTACAATGGCCAGAGGTACCTGCATGAGCTCAGTGCATCTGCTGGTGAGCTGAGACAATGAGATGCAATGCACAGACACAGCAGGAAACCTGATTCCCCACTTCCCCGTGCCTGGTGTCTTTGTCTCCACCCTGAGCTGGAAGCCCCAGGCCAAAGTATTGGCTCAGCCTAGGGATGCAGAATGAGGTGCAGTCAAACAGCTTCCTTAGGCCCCCAACTGACTCGTCCACACTTCCCTCAAGTTTCGAGCCTGACACCTCACACGTCCAATAAGAATTCCAATGTACCAACTTTCACCTGCACACTCATCTTTTATTATCTGATCATTAGTCAAAAATAGGAGGTGTCACAATGAAATTTGTAGGAACTATGGTCCCATAGCCTCCTAGAATTTACTGGGCCCTGTACTAGCTTTCTCCAAACCCTAGTAAGAACTACAATCCCAGAAAGACTTAAGACGAGGCGTGTGACTCCTTCTCCCCTGAGGGAGGTGGCCTAGGTTGCCCAAGCAACAGACTTACTTTCAGGGGTGCAATCAGTGAAGAGGGGTACTAGCAGAGGAACATTGTCGATGTTCTGTAGGTGTGGCCGGACTTGATGGATACCCCGAGGCAGCTTGGCCTGCAAGGCAGAGAAATACAAACAGGCCCAGGTTGGGCCGTGAATGAATGAATGAGATTGCTGTAGTCTATCTGTCTCCACAAGATCCAGGACTCTCCCCACATCTCAGATCCCTCCATACTCGTGGTGCAATTTACACGGGTCTGGAAGCATGCACACATCAACCATCTGGGGAGATTGTGGGATATGGGAAGCAAGGTACCCTCCTCCTCCTCCAGGACAGCCCACAGGGATCCAGGCTAGCTACCATACCCGATTGCAGTCTTCTAAGAAGCTAGGGATGTCACTGTCGGTAGGTTGGAAGCTGATAAGGTCGGAGTGACCCTCCTCCTCCAAGAGCAGGAGCCCTTCAGCATCATCCCGGGACACTGCACGAACAGAACCAAATCACCATAAGTTGAAAGCTACAGCTTTCTTGTGCCCTTTCATTCCCATATCTTGACTAGAGCTTCCTTCAAGAGGTTCAGAACCATCCAGGTTTAGAACTTTGTACCCAGAAGTCTTCTCTTCCCTTCTTCTGAGGACGGCTTTTGTCAGATGATAAAAATCATAGCCACTTTAACAGGAGGAAACACTTTTCAACAGGTGATTATAGGGGCTATGTTCAGCAGCAGTTACCCAAGGAGAAAAGACCTCTGAATCCCTGCCCCTCCTCTAACCCTTCCCTTCCAACTACTCTCCTCCTGCAAACCCAAGAAGCTGTGTCCTCACCCTGATTCAGGTCATCATGCAAGGAACCAGCATGACTGGGGCTAGAAGGTGGAATCTCAGAGCCTGGAACATCACCGTTCGGCGTGAGGGAGATGTGGCAATTCCAACCTGTCTCAAGGCCCATCTTTTCTGCAAACACCTGAGGAAGAGGCAATAGAAATGACTAGAGAAGCAAAGGAAAAGAAGAAGCCAGCTCCCCTCAGATTGTTGAAGGAGGAGAAAGGCTGGTCTCACCTTGCTCTTGAGTTCATCCTCCAGGGAGAAGTAAACAAAGCGAATGCAGGCATTGACCAGCCCATCGATGAGGCGCACGATGTCCAGACGGGCCTGGTACTGGGATGACACCATGCCCATGAAGATCTGGCCGCTCAGAGCTTGCATGCAATCCTCCTTCTCCATCACTTCGCCGATCCCTTCTTCAGGCAGTGCAACCAATGCATACAGCCCAGCCAAGATACAGCCACAATAGCCAAGTATCACAAAACCCAGATGGGAAATCACACACATTGGATTGTCACACAAATACAGGCATTCAGGGCATCGAGTACATAGCAAAGTGCACAGACATAAATCAACATCAGCATACACAAGACACAGTCAGACAGACAGACAAACACACACAAGTAAGACAGAAAAAAAAGACAATAAAAGACTCATCAGTCAAGTCAGCTGTAGGTTATGGAAAATAGTTGTGTGGACACAGGTGTCCTTTTCCCCTAGTCAATCCTATACATCCAAATTGATTAATTCCCAAGCTCCTGGATGCAAGAGATTCCATGAATAGGTCAAGAAGGAAGGAGCATAGTCCTTTGAGAGGCTCTGGTCAGGCAGGGAATAGAAAGATGGCCCTCATACATCAAGAGCTAAAAGGGAACCGAAAAATCAGTCCAACACCTTAATCTTACAGACTGGGATACTGAGTGTCAGACAGGTGAAAGGTCTTGCCACTCACACATGGCAGACAGGATTTGACTCCAGGTCTATCAGACTCCAAATCCATTATGCTACACTAACAGAATGAAGGCAGACAAGTGCCAGGATCCTTTCTGAGACTCCCCCAGCCATGAAGGCTCCCCTTTGGACCAACAGGGCCAAGCCAGTGACAATGACTGGCTCAGCCTCCCCTAGGAAAGGAATCAAAGAGAAGTCCCTGAGGCTGCCCCAGTACCGTCAGAACTCCAGCTGTTGCGGCGGGTGTTTTGCTTGATGGGTATGGTACCAGGAAGCTCACAGGAGGTGCAGATGGCATTGTGGCCAGGCACCTGCATAAGCTCGATGCATTTGCCATTGAGTTGAGAGGACAAGGCGCAGTGCATGGGCTTGTAGGCAAAGGCAGAGCAATAGCCTGAGAGGCAGGCTCGCTGGTAGAAATCTAGCACTTTCTTTCTGTCAGGGAAAGATAAAAAAAGGGAATGACCCCAGCTGGCAGGGCAGCGGGGCTGGCTGCTCCTAATCCCAACGGAGCCTTCAGACACTCACCTGTCTGAGCCAGAAAGTGGGTAGATGTCTGCTCCATCCCAGAAGTCTGTGCAAGCCTCCAGGACCACATCTGCTGTGCCGTGGGACAGCATCTGCTCAGTGCCTGTGACAGATGGGGCCAAAACTTAAAAACAAGCTCCAAATTCCAAAACTGAAGTCCTCTACAACCACCTCTGACGTCTTGGGCCCAATGTTCTGAGACTGTTGCAACAAGGCTGTCTTTACAAAGATGGGCTGCACTTCAAGTGTCAAAGAGCCACAGGGAAAAGCAGGGACCATGCAGCTCCATCACCCAAAAGCAATTCTGAAGCTCCTAGCTGCAGGTAACTTACCTACACTCAAGATAATTCTACATCAGCAGCAACCACCAGTTACTCACCCCAGGCCTCACATTCTCCATGAGTTGAAGGAAAACAGGAAGACCAGTGTCTGAAAGCCTCTAGCCAAGCAAGTGTTAGAAACCTCATCCCCATCACATCTTCAGCTCTGAGCACTAAGGCACATAGCTCCCCCAATCCTCTCTCATCCCTCAATGGTCCTGACAGCTCCTCCAGGAATGCTCCCTTGAAACAACAGCACTGCCATAGTGAAAACTATTAGCTAGGACTATTTCTTTGGGGGAAACTACACAGGCTTCTCTAGATTTCCAACGAGATCTCAGAGCTTGAACTGTTGGAGTACATGTCTACCTTGATAGGTACACCTCCATGAAGCTCCAGTGACCCAAAGCCTACCCAATTCTTGACATAGACAGATACTTCGGAAACCAGGTGCTCATCCCCCCTTCCCTTCCTAGAAACAGCCAACAATGGCCAGAGTTTCTTCTCCACAGGTTGTTCAGGTGACCAGGAGCAGTAAGCCAGGCAGCAGGTTACCAGGGAGAGCCATTATCTCCCTTCTGGTAACAGGCCCGGAGTATGTGGGCCCCACTTCCCACCTCAAGGATGACTTGGCTTAGGGACATAATGGGATAGAAGGCTTACTGGTGGTTGTGTCCTTGATAAAGAGGCTGATCATATGGCTAAGTGGTGGGCGCCGCTTGGTAACACGGGATAGTTTTCCCAAGGCTGTCTCCTTCACCATCTCAGCGCTGGGAAGGCGATAGAGTGCTAAGTGGTTTTCCTGTTTGAAGAGCTCTTTAGCACCAGGAGTGAAGCCTGCAGTAGATTGAGAACGAAAGGAAAAGAGGTTTATGGCCTCCACAAGGGGACCTCGGGCATACTTTTCTCCCCAAAGCCTATCTGGGCTGAACACATCTATCTTCCTGTTGTATCTCTAGACTGGGCCAAATCAACCTAATCACACAGCAGGGGCAACTTCAGTGGAAAGGAGAAGAAGTAAGTTCTATTTCTGTTCATTTTGTCTTGCAAATGAGATTCAAACTGTGTACAAATATTACAACTGTTTTGGAATCAGCAGCTCTGGGCTCTTTAAACAGACAAGCAGCAAGGCCATCCCTATTTCGGCTAGCTCCCCCTCAGGATTCAGGCATGCCCAGCCTATGGCTATCCCACCCCAGTTTCAGTCAATAGAGTGGGCAAGCTCTATACCAATGAGTCGGGCAAGCTCGCAGAGCCCCCAGGGCACATGGACAGGCAGCACAGCACTGTGGCTCTCCTGGAGTGCGATGTTACAGAGGTGGTCAGAGAAGCGGCAGAGGCGATCGGTGACGCTGGCATTGCACAGGTTCAGCAGTACATTGAGGCCGAGAGGCTTGAGGGAGGTGAGGTGCAGCTGCCAATTGGAGTCATCAAATTGGATGCAGGAGGGGTTCTGCTGGTCCTGAGACAGGCTCAGCATCTCCAGGTGGTAGTCACATACAAAGTCTTCCACCTCACAGGCATCCCCTTCACTCACAGCCTGGATTGAGCAGTTGAGGCAGGAGAGGAGGGAGGGAAAGAGAGATGGGAAACATAACCATCAGTCCAGCACAGACAAAGGTGAGACTGCTCCAGGCTCCACCCTCCTCCCAAGCTTGAGAGAAGTGGATTCTCAGGACTCTCCCAGAGAGAGTCAGTCAGAGCTCAAGGCCTCCCTGTTCAAGAGGCAGCCTGAAGGATCAGAGGGATTTAATGGGTCTTCCTCCCTCAATCATTCCCTCCACGTTTCCCTCTTTGCTTCTTCCAATCCTGCCCTCTGAATCTCAAGGAGGACATAAAGAACCATTAGAAAGAAAACCAAAGGGGGCAGCTAGGTGGCGCAGTGGATAGAGCACCATCCCTGAAGTCAGGATGGACCTGAGTTCAAATCCGACCTCAGACCAAACACTTGACACTTACTAGCTGTGTGACCCTGGGCAAGTCACTTAACCCCAATTGCCTTTAAAAAAAGAAAAAAAAAACAAAGGAGAAAGGTGTGAAATGATCTAAGGAGGGAGGAAGAGAGATAACGAAAGGTTAAAAGATATTATTTCACTTAGAAAAAAGGCTTTAAGGGGACCCATTGGCTTCTTCTCTCTGGAAAATAGGCAAGGGAAAGGATAGAATTATCCTATTCTTTTTTTCTCCCCTCACCTTAAATGGCTCCTCTTCCCCACCCTCAATGTCCTTGCTGAAGCTCACATTGGAGCCAGAGGGATGTTTATTGCGCCCATGCAGCTTTCGGTGAGAGTGAGGTTCAGGTGATTTGGGACCATCCCCAGGCCAGTCACCCCTCTCCTGCTCACTGGAGAGGTGCAAGGTGTCACCCAAGGGACCAGACAGCAAAGCATCACGCTCATGGGGCTAAGGAAAATGTGAAGAGGGAGGGCTGAGAGAGAAGCCCCAGAGACTCCCTTCTTCCCTCCCATTAACTGGAGAAGAGGGTTGTTCCCTCTAGTGGTTTTACCCTCCTTGATCCTCCCCAGAGGCCACACTCACTGCCTCCAGTCAATTTCCACCCTCCCTGAGGCCACTGGCCAGGCTCCAGGGGCTAAACAGCCTTAGCCCAAATCTGGGCCTACAGGAGCCGGCCGTACCTCCTCCTCTACCTCAGGGTGGCAGAAGGAACGGGTGGACAGGTCATCAGTCAGGTCTTCGTGGCTGCTGTGAGGTGGTTCCATCTTCCCACTGAAGAACAGGACAGTCTCAGGGCTCGGATTGGGCCAGGACAGGATTCCTTGCTTGTCCACACAGCACAGCACCTGTAGTAGGAAGAGGTCTGATAAAGTAAGTGCTGGATGTTACCCTTGCCTATGCATGGACATTGTAAGTAGCAGAAGAAAGGGAAAAGTATCTTCCTGCATCTGGGCATAAGCTGGCCTGGAGACAAGGGAAGGCATCCTGCAAGTCTTGAGAACTCTAGAGTTCAAAGGAGAATTCTGGGGGGAAGGAATAGAGAATTATCAGTCTAAAGCAAAGCTTCTCTGATCTAGGGACAGAAAACATAGGTGGTGCAATGGCTAGAGCACTGGACCTCAAGTCAGGGAGAGCCAAGTTCAAATCCTGCCTCAGACACTTTCTAGCTATGTGAACCTGGGCACATCGTTTAATTTCTACCTGCCTAGTTTCCTCATCTGTAAAATGGGGATAATAATGGCACCCACTGCCCAGGGTTGTTGTGAGGATCAAATGAGAGAATATTTGTAAAGTGCTTTACAATCCCAGCTATTATTATCATCATCATCATTATTATTATTATTATAAGACAGGAACATCTCCCTCAAAGTGCGAGGTCCCTATAGTACCCCACCCTCACCCCAGCTCCTCAGGGCCTCTCTTTTCAGACAGGGCTGACCCTCACCGTTACAGAGCCCAAGCTGTGCAGCAAGCTAGAGCTGTAGCTCAGTGTAGATGACTTTCCTTGGATCACCCTAAGGAAGTGGCCCCAGATGCAGCGGAGCATTTCCTAGTGGGAAAAGAAGACACTGTGAGGACCATGAAGATTTGGGGCCTCAGATTTTTGGGGATCGAACCTAGAGCTCAAAGGGAGAATTCCAGGGGCGGAGAGGGATGAAGAATTATCAGTTTAAAGCAAAGCTTCTCTGGTTCAGGGGCAGAAAATTAGGGGAAAGGGCTCACATTCAGTCTACACAAGAAAGGGACTGTTAGGCTATAAAAGCCCAAGGAAAGGAAGATCAGGTCAAGGTCAGGAAGAGGAGAATAAGTTCCCAAGGTTCAGGGGAGGGAACAACACAAGATAATAAGAACTTGAAGGTAAGGAGATCACCATTCTCACTCGCAGACCTGAGAGGAGACCACTTCTGTGTAGCTGCTGAGAGTATCTTCTGAAAACTTGGCCAACTATATCAAGATACAAAAGATATTATCAGCGAAACAGAAAGGATATGTTCAAGCAGTAGCTAGTGTTGGCAGCAACAAGAGCCCTGCCCTAAGGTAGGGTCTGAAGTTCCTTTGGAAGAGGATTTATCAGTATTCACTGTAATCCCCATATGGAGGAGAACTTGGGAGGCAGGGGGAGGATAACAATGGTACAGAACCTCATGTTAATGTCCTTCTCTTGGGCTAACTAACCAACTACACCCAACACAGTGGTCTGATCCTAGTGCATAAGCCAGATTCTGGAGCCTAAGATACACCTCTGGGGCAGATAGCCAAACCCCTTCTTCTCTTTCTCCTTCTCCACCTCAGATGCTGTAGGGCTCAAAACTCAGAAGACCTACCAGGGAACTAGGTGAGGCTTTGCTCATCTGGGCCAGGACTCGGGCCTCCCCACAGGCTGTGGCCAGTACCCAGAGGACTGGAAACAACAGTGGGAGGATTGGCAGGACACCATTCACCTGGGGAAAGAAAAACCCACCTCTGGTGTAACCTAAAGATCTGCTGTACTGACCCATAAGGGGAAAGGAACAGAGGGATTTTTCTGGTTATGTGCCCAATTCATAGGCATAAAGCATTCCGGTAGTCCAGAGTAGGAGGCGAGTACCACCATGAGGGTTTTTCTGACCATGGAAGGAGTACAACTAAGGTATGAGCTGAGGTATCAGACTCTGGCTTCATGTCACATTTGAAAGATGGCCTTCTCTCAGCCATCCCATCTAAAAGATGATCACATCTTGCCTCTCCCCACCCTGCGAGAAAAAAATCTAGCATCAGAGTAGCTCAGTGGGGAAGGTCCTCATACACCTGGAATAAATCTGAGCAAAGGCTGCTCTTTGGTGAGAGGTATATCAGAGGACCCCTGAAGTGGAATCAAAAAAAGAAGCAGCTTCAAAGGAAAGAATCCCTTACCTGCAGCTGGAGTAAGGTATATTGCCAAGAAGTGACCCCTGGAGCACCGAACACAAAGCGCAGGGCATTAGTGATAAGGAAGCTAGCCTGTTGGGAAAAGGACAGTCTCAATACCATCCAGCCTCCTCCTCAGGCACGAGGGGCAAAGCCTACACTCTCAATTACCACTCTTGCCCTTCATTTCTCCCAAAATTTGCCTGCTCATCTCTCAGAACCCCTGGCAACATTGCCTCCCATCCCCTTCTAGCCCTTGAAACTCAAGCACAGGCAGTCTCTGCCCGATCTGTCACATCCTTGGCTCCCTCGGCTGACCCACCCTCCCTTCCCCCCACTCACCAGGACCACAGGCACTGCATATCGCAGCATCACTGACTGCACTGTGAACCTCTCATTGTCTAGAGCAGTCACTGGGCGAGCCAGGGCCATGGCCAAGCACCACCTGAGGGAAAGAGCAGCCTCAGTCCCAGGCTTCATCCAGACAGCCAAGAAGTGTCACACGGACATGTCACTAGTCCCCCAGACAGACCCATCAGCTGGCAAAATGGCCAGTCTCTAATCCTACCACTGCCCAGCACAGTGCCCCAAACCCTCTCCTGGCACAGTGGTCAGTCCAATGACCAATGTCGCCAAAAAGTCCACAATAAGAAGAGAGCAAGTGCTTGAGCTAACAGATTCCCCTCAGCATAAGAGTAGGAGGAACAGCAAGTGGCTGGGAGAAGGGCAACATCCCTCTCACCTGATGTTGTCCAATACGGGGGTCTTAAGAACCCGGAAGAGCCGGTGCTGTTGGGGGTTCTGTGGCCCCTTCTTCACTTCCCCCCGGGGAGAGGGAGGAGGAGAAAAGGGGGGAAACAGGTCACCTGGCTCCAAGACAATGTGTTCATCATCCTATCAGTGACGTGGGGAAGATTGAGGGAATAGACAAGAATGTCAATGCCCAGCCAGCACTCAAGCACCCTGATATAGCCACAGACCCGCTATGATCCCTGACAACTGGAGAGATGGCCGGGGGAACGGGGATATCAGGAAGCAAACAGGCAGTTGGGACAGGGCCCTTTAAGGTTTCTGACAGTTTAAAGACAGCAGAAAGGACAGGGCTGGAATAAGAAGATAGGTAATAAATAGGAGTCCATGCCCTATCCTGCCCAAAGACCCTGCTGAGAAACTGAGGAACTAGCCATGGCCTTGAAGCTTCAGGAATAAACTCTGAAATCCTCCCAATACTCCCACAATATTCCCCAGGAAAGGGAAGAAAAACCCTGAGTTACCTTGATCCCCCTCAGGGAAGCAAAGGATTCCTGACCTGGCCTCAGGGCAATGACATCTCCCTCCACCAGCAGGCTGACTGGCAGATTTACCAGGTGTCCATCTCGGTAGGCCCAGTGCAGGGACCAGGATGGGGCAAAGGGCATATGAAGATCAGGGTACATGGCATTTGGCCACCTGACCTCCTTACCATCCCTGAGGGCATCTGGAAAGAAGAGGAGGAAGGGAGCAATGCAATCTTTGACAACCCCCAAAATAAACTCCCCAGTTTAAACAAACCAATCTCTTTACTTTTCCCAAACCCAACAAGCTCATTCTCATTTCTCTTCCTTTACTCAGGCTTGCTTGCCTATTTCTGGGAATGTTCTGCGCACATCTTAACACGTACTTAAATCTGCTTCTTTTTTTTTTTTTTTTTGTCTAGGCAGTGGAGTTAAGTGACTTGCCCAAGGTCACACAGTTAGTAAGTGTTATGTGTCTGAGGTTGGATTTGAACTCAGGTCCTCCTGAATCCAGGGCCAGTGCTCTATCCACTGCGCCACCTAGCTGCCCCTAACACATACTTAAATCTGAACCAATCTAGTGACGCTTTATCATATACAATCTTTACAAAGGATCACGGGTTCCTGGCTCGAGAGCTGGATCTCATATCATTATTTAACTTTCATCCTTAACCTTCTAGCTCTCTGAGAACTGGGCCAGGGCAAGGACAAGCACCAAGGCAAACCTGCTGCCAGCCTAGGTGGTCAAAGGTCTGGATGGCAGTAAGAAAGGAGAAGGTCAAAATTCTGCCATGCCAGGGCATCCTCCCCAGTCCCCATTAAGAGTCAATCCTCGTCCTTACCACTTATTTGATCGATGATTCCCCGAAGCCTCCTCTCCACCTCCTGCCGCTTCAGCCGTTCCTGCCTCCCGATGAGGATAAGGTTCAGAAGCAGCAGCAGGAGAAGTGCTGTGGCATTCACCACCTCTACCCCATGGCTGGGTGGAGAGAGCCAGGTGACCGAGGTGCCATGAGCAGAGGCTCCACCCCAGCCCATCCCCAGGGCTTGAAGTACTTTCCTTCTCCCTGCCCTGACTTCACAACCCACCCCGTGTCTTTCTAGAGGAGACTGCCACATTCAGATTGCCTAACGTAGACCTGGCCTTCTGGCCTCAGTCACAGAATAGAAGAGATTTCTATACAGCTCAGCGCCCTAGTCCATGCAGTAGCCCATGGCCACCAGCCTCTGCTCTCACTTGCCCTAGCTCACTGGGCAATTCTTGATCTCCCCCATTAGTACTTTGGATAGGAGAGGAGAAACTTTCTTTTGGGCCTGGGACGGGGAACAGGAGGGGGAAGAAGCAGGTGGAGAACCACCTCTTTCTGGTGGCCACCAGGGCCTTCTGTTTACCTCCCGGCCGGCTGATTCCCATAACAGCTGAGCAGCAGCAGCACTGCCAACAGCATCAGGGAGGCACCCGGCCAGTGAAAACAGGAACAGCGGTTACCATGGTGCAGGAAGCTCCTTTTCCATATCTCCTAAGGAGTGAGTAGAGATGTTGCAAATCAGCAGCTGGCTTCAGGTGCCAGAATGGGGCACCAAAGAGTCAGCTATGGCAAGAAAAGGCCCTTTCCTACCTAAGGATCTGGCCTCCTTCTCACACACACCTGCCCCTGACCTACTTCTCATCTCTCAAGCAAAACTATAGTCTAAGCTGGAGACCAGCCTATTATTACTGGAGCAGGGGTCCAATACTTAAGATTAGGATCCAGAAAAACACTAAAAGGGAACCTTACCCAGTGAAAAGGTCCAGATTTATAAACTTCACTAGAGCCTTAGAAGAAAGCTAAGAATGGCCACTCTTAGCTTTTAGCCTCTACTAAGTCATCCTTGCACCCTATATGCCCCTAGGCAAATAAGTTTCCCAGGCATCTTCCCACTCAACTGGCTGGGCCAGGATCAAAGGATTTGGACTAGGGAGGACCTTTGAAATCATTTAGCAGAGCCCAACTCCCTCATGTTACAGAGCAGGAAACTAAGAAGCAGAGTAGTTAAGGAATTTGCCCAAGGCCACGCAGATAGCAAATAACAGAGCTGGGGTTTGAAGGAAGATGTTCCGTTCCAAACCTAGGGTTCTTTCCACTACACACTACTATTGTCTAAGTCTGGAAGGGAGGAAGGGGTAATAGAAGCATTGGGCTAGCATCTTGATACAGAAAGAAGGGGAGAATCTCACCTTCCACGTGAGGCTTTTCTTCTGCTCCTTTAAGTGCCCCTCCAGCACTACCTCCAGCTGCTCTTTAAGGATACTAAGGGCCTTACCTGTGGACAGGCCCAGGGACAAGGGAGGATCGCCCTACAGAAGAAAGCAGAAAGCACTGCAACCACCTTATGGAAACCCTTCAGATCACTGCCAGAACCTGTTTATGCTTAGATTCCCCTAGGTCCAATATTTTAAGAACAGACTACGGGAGACTGAAGGCCCCCAGAAAATTTTAGCTCTACCCCACATCCCTGGCTGCTAAAGCAGCTGGAAAAAAGATCCCACCCTACTTCCAGATCAGACGGAAATGAGGTCTCAACAGCTCTGAGAGGGCCCTCAGGAGACGAGAACATAAGTGCGTAAGGAACAGGACTGCCAAGGGCCAGTTAAAGAGCATCAATGTATAATATACACAATGACTACCGCAATTTAAATAAAGTCAACTTGCAGAGGCTCAGTTCAAATACAATAGTCAATGCTAGCACCATACTAGTACTGTCAAAGTTAAAGGACACATAAAACTTAACTCTCTTTGGGGAAATATACTTTATAAGGGAGTTTATTTGGGCATTTGTTGGGAAATGTCTATTGTGACCAAACAAAATGTGTCAAGAGAATTAAGTTTAAAAAAATAAATGGAGGTCTGAAAGAAATACCACTGATAAAGGAATTGATAAGCCAGGGAAAGTGTCTTATGTAGAGAGAGGGACCCTTGATTCACAAATGAGACCCAAAATTTTGTGCTGAGCGTTAGGGACAGAAGATCATTGGGGTGCCCTGCCATCTCAATCAGCCCCTTCAGATTCCTTTATACTGCGGAGCCTGTGACTTATGCTACCATTTGCCTACAGACCCATACAGACCAAAGTGCCCACATTATTAAGCCCATTTTACCCCTCCCATTTCCTTCCTTCCAGCCCCTATTCTTCTCTCCCCACAACAAATAATTTGACAAGTATCCATTAGTAATGGGTGGAAAAGCTCATACTACTTTCATTCTGGGCACAAGAGGTCAAGCTTGTCATACACTCTCTTAGACATGGAAAGGAAGAAGGGAGGGCTTTCAGCAGCCTGTACTGGCTCCCTGCCAACAAATATGTCCAAACTACATCCCAGCTCACCACAGCGGCTTTAGGGGATTATGAGGAAAGGGTCTGCATCCTCCCAGAGGGGATACACAAATTACTTTAGCTTATGGAGAAATAGCCACCTTACTTAATTGATTTTAGAAACTATATACATACACATATATGTATGTATATGGGGAATTCAACCGAGAGTATGTATGAGCACTGAAACAAAATTATCAATTCAAAAATTTTTTTAAAAGAAGAAATGGCCATTGGTGCAGGGAATTCACATTCAAGGCATGTATCCATTCCCCTAGTAGGGGATCCTGGAGTTTACTCCAGCAACGGGCTTAGGCTTCATGGCAAGTGCCAGCTGAGACCAAGGCCTATCTTATCTAACCCTTTACTGTCTAACTTAAAAGTAGAGAAAAATCAGCAAAGGGTAGGTGTGAATAAAGAAGGGCACCAAGGAAAAGGTCAAGGTGACCACAAAACTTCTGATGATTTGAAGGGTGGGGCAAGAGAAATGTATCCCACCTCTGAGAGGGGAGACAGTGGAATTATAACCAGCCTTGCATAAATGATTCAGGTTTAGAAACCAAGAACCTCTTGTGTCTTCTGCCTTTGTATCTCCACCTCCCACCTACACATATATTGAGGTTTTAAACACAGTTTATAAGGGATGCTAGAGCTCAGAATGATAACTCTCAGCAAGAATAGCCAACCAACCAAATAATAAACAATTGGGAATATCAGGCATTGTGCAGAGTACTAGGGCCACCAAGCAAAAAACAAAAAACAAACAAACCCTCAAACAGTCCTTTCCCTGAAAGAGCTTACATTTTACAGGGGGAGACAATACACACAACAAATAAGCACATATAAAATAAACACAAGGTAAGTTCTTTTGTCAGAGGGGTGGGGGTGGGGCATATTAGCAGTTTTGGAATCAGGCAGGGCTTTACATAGAAGGTGGCTCTTGAGTGGAGCTTTGAAGGAAATGAGAGATTCAAAGAGCTGGAGGAGAGAAGGGAGCACATTCCAGGCATGGGGGACATTGCAAAGGCTTGGAGATGGAAGATTGACTATCATACATGAATAATAGCCAGAAAGCCAGTTTGAACTACAGAACATGAGAAAGGAAATGAATAAACATTTATGTAGTGCCTACAATGAGCCAGGCACTGTGCTATGTGCCTTTACAAATATTATCTCATTTGATCCTCACAACAACTCTTGGAGGTGGATGTTGTTATACCCATTTTACAGTTGAAAAAACTGAGGCAAAGGGGTTAAGTAACTTGCCTAGGGTCAGACAGCTCATAAGCATCTGAGGCCACATTTGAAATCGGGTATTCCTGACTCCAGGCCCAGCGTTCCAGTATCTAGCACCACCAGATGCCTCTAGAAAAGTGTATAATATTATAAGGTTGGAAAGGCAGGCTGGGTACAGGTTGTAAGAGGCTTTATAAGTCAAACAGAAGAACTTATATTTGCTTCCTGAGCCAACGGTCAGACCAGAACTTTTAGAAAATTACTTTCACAAAAAAAATTTTACAGCAAGTTTCTCTGACAAAGGCCTTATTTCTCAAATATATAGAGAACCGAGTCAAATTTATAAAAATAAAATCCATTCCCCAATTGATAAATGGTCAAAGGACATGAACAGGTAGTTTTCAGAAGAAGTAATCAAAACTATCAATAGCCATATGAAAAAAATGCTCTATATCCACTATTGATTAGAGAAATGCAAATTAAAACAATTCTGAGGTACCACCTCACACCTATCAGATTGGCTCAAGGCCACACGTGGCCCTCTAGGTTCTCAAGTGCAGCACTTCAACGGAATCCAAACTTCACAGAACAAATTCCCTTAATAAAAAGATTTGTTCTGTAAAACCTGGACTCATTCAAAAGGCCACACCCAAGGACTTAGAAGGCCACACGTGGCCTCGAAGCCACAGGTTCCCCAATCCTGGGCCAATATGACAAAAAAAGAAAATTAAAATATTGGAGGGGAAGTGGGAAAATTGAGACACTAATGTACTGTTGGTGGAGTTGAATACTGATTCAACCATTCTATAGAGCAATTTGGAACTCTGCCCAAAGGTCTATAAAACCAGGCCCAGCAATACGAGTATTAGGGCTGTAACCTCAAGAGATGAAAAAGCAAAAAGGATAAGGACCTATATGTAAAAATATTTATAACAGCTCTTCTAGTAGTGGCAAAGAATTGGAAATTGAGGGGATGTCCATCAATTGGGGAATAGCTGAACAAGTAGTGGTATATGATTGTGATGGAATACTATTGTGCTATAAAGAAATGATGAGCAGGATACTCTCAGAAAAACCTGGAAAGACCTACATGAACTGATGCAAAGTGAAATGAGCAGAACCAGGAAAACACTGTATATAGTTAACAGCAATATTATACGATGATCAATTGTGAATGACTTAGCTATTATCAGCAATACAAAGATCCAAGACAATTCTGAAGGATTTATGATGAAAAACGCTATCTATCCCCAGAGAAAGAACTGATGAATTCTGAATGAAGACCAAAGCATACTTTTTTTTTAAACTTTTTTTTAGTGGTTTGTTTGTTTTGGTCTGTGTTTTCTTTTACAACATGACTAATATGGAAATATGTTTTGCATGACTACACATATATAACCTATATCAAATTGCTTGCTTTCTCAATGAGAGGGGAAAGTAGGGAAAGGGAGAATTTGGAACTCAATTTTAAAAAAACAAGCATTAAAAATTGTTTTTACATGTAATTGGGGAAAAATAAAATACTAAATTAAAAAAAAAGAAGAGAGAATTACTTTCTCAGCTATGTGGAGGATGGAGAGAGGAGAGATTTAAGCCAGAGAAATTAATCAGGAGGCTATAATAATAGCACAAGAGAGAGGTGACAAGAAAGGAATTTGGGTGAACAGAGATAACAGAAAATAAGCAAGAGATGTGGAGACATAAATAGTGAGATTTGCCAACTGACTGAGTATATGGAGTGAGGAAGAATAGGGTACTAAAAATAATACCAATAAGAACTTGGATGACTGGGAAGGAGAGTGGGGCCCTCATCAGGAATAGAAAAGTACAGAAGAAAGTAGGCTTCAGAAGAAAGATAACATGTTCTGATTTGGATGTGCTGAGTCTGAAATGCCTATGGGACATTCAGTTTGAAATATCTGAGAGGCAGTTGTGTATGAGAGAATGGAAATCAGGAAAGAGGCTAGGGTTACATGTATAGATTTGGGAGTCATATGCATAGATCATCATGAAACCCATGGAAACTGATGAAGTCACTGAGTGAGAGAGTATAGACAAAGAACAGAAGAGGACCCACAACAGAGCTTCAGAAAATATACACAAATAAGGGGTATGGTATGTATGATGAACCACCAAAGGAGACTGAGAAAGGATGGCCAGACAGTTAGGAAGAGTCCCATGAAAACCTAGAGAACACAAAGTATCCATGAGGACAGGAGAATGAGCAGTGTCAACTACTACAGAGAGGTTGAGAAACATGAGGTTTGAGAAAAGGCCACTGGATTTGGCAACTGAGATCACTGTGGGCTTAGATGAAAGGCGTTTCAAGGACGAAATTGGAAACCAGATTGTAAAGGGCTAAGAAATAAGTAAAAGGAGGGCAAGCAGAACAGACAACTTATTCAAGGAGTTTAGCCATGAAAAAGAAGAAAGGTATTGGACAACAGCTCTAGGGGATGGTCATTAAATGAAGGTTTTGTTTTTTTTTTTTGGTCAGTATAGGGAAGACTTGGGCATGTTTGAAGGTGGCAGGGAAAGAGCCAATAGATTGGGAGAGTTCAAAGATCAGAAAGAGGATGGCATCAAGGGCACTCATATTGGGATTGGCCTTGGCTAGGATAAAGGTTACCTCTTCATCAGACTGGAATAAAAGAGAGAATAAGAGATAATGTCAAGGTCTTTTGGGATGGAGAGAAGAGAAAAGGGGACTTATGGTAAATGACCTATTTTCTATATAAGATAGGAGACAAGGCACTCTGCTGAGGGGGAGGTAGAGGAGATGTTGTGGGAGGCTTGAGGAGAGAAGTGAAGATCTAAACAGCCTCTATGGGAAGAGGGTATAGGGTATGAATTAGGGAGAAGTAACAGGGCCATCTTGCTGCTGTGAGGGCCCAGCTGAGCTTAAATAATATAAATTTGTCATGGCCCCAGTCAGCAAGGTTGCATGACTTCACCTAGCTCCATTCAGCAGCATGTGGGTAGGAGTGGAGGAGATAGATGGTGTGAATAACCTAGAATTAGAACTTGGTAAAGCATGGAGTGGATAGGATAGAGGAACAAAGCACTTAAGAGAAGAAGACAGTGTAGAGATGAACTGGATAAATACAGTGTTGAGAACGGAAAGAGAAGAAAGTGAAGTTAGAGTAGGGTGATGGCCTGGGACCATATTGAGGGATGGAGGGATTGGAGAGTCAAATGAGGAAGAGGAATAGGTGGCAGAATGACAGGAGGTTACAATCTAATAAAGGAATTAGGGGGGTTTTGACAGTTGAAGTGGAAGCCCTTATGACATGATCAAGGTGTGGCTATCTATGTGTGTGGCTGAGGAAAAATGAAGAAGTCATGGGAGTTGAGGAAATTCCTGAATTTCCTCAAAGTGGAAGTGTTGATGTCCCTTAGCATAAAGGCAAGAGTTGAGAAGAGATTGTGAGTCAGGTAATGAACTCCTTTAAAAGGAGGGAGAAAGACTTGGGGGCTGAAAGGTAAGCAGTAGGCTCTGAATTGGGCAGAAAATTTGAATGGATGAACCTTAAAGGAACAAAGACTTTGGAGTGTTGACAGCAAAGAAAGCCTTACGTGGGAAGCAAAGACTATTTTGATTTCCTCTCCAGATTCTGTATGTCAAGGGGTAGGAGAAAATGCAGCCAGTGATAGAGACAGTGGCCAGGATGACAGTGTCATATGAAGGAAGCCACCAACAACCAGTAATAGGAAAACTGGACAAAGAGAGGAGAGATAAAGATAGACTAGAAGAAAAGGAAGGAAGGGACATCCATGTCCAACAGAGCTAAAACTTCACCAGGGAACCCCTAAGTCTGAAGTGAGGATTTCAAGTAGAGTAGGAAAAAAGAGCTACAAATAGCACATAAAAAAGGTAAGTCCATACAAACAGAGCTGCTGGCATGCAGCCCCTTCTCTAACTAGGTATTTGTATCTCTCTCTTTAGGGACCACAGATATGTGACCCTCCCTTTAACTCCTTCCCAACATCAAAACATCTTCAGATCTAGTTTATGTTCTGTTTCCAAAAAACCAAAAAACCAAAAACAAAAACAAAACAACCCCCCCCCAAAAAAAATCCCAAACAAACAAAAACCAAAAACAAGGACTAATGTCCCACCTCTGGTGCCAGAAACTCTGGCCCCTCAGCAACCTCTCTTTGACCTCTCTCTCTATAGTGCCTGGACATCCCATTTCCTTTCCTAGGGTGGTAGGTGTGGTAGGCTGGTACAGCCCCAATCCCTAGATTGGCCAGTCAGGCTCCAGCAGAGAGCAGAGAAAGTATCTGTGAGAGTTTGCTCCATGCCCCTACCTGCTCATGTTGTGTCTAGCCTGGGGCACCAATCTCTAGACTGGCTATTAAGAAAAACACAGCAAAGGAAAAACAAGGCATTCTATAATTACATGCCTTCCCAAGAAAGTGCCCACATGCACAGGCTGGTGGTAAGGGGAAAACACAGCTTTCTGTGCCCAATTGCTCCCTACAGTTCTCATTTTACTCTCCTATCAGCAAAGTCAAGCTCATCTAACTGGAGGCATTTCACAAATAGTAAATGGCAATATCTTACCTCATCTCCAGCAGGCATTTCCATGTTACAAATTAACCCATGGTTTCCTCTTATTTTTGTCCAAGTTTCTCCTTCTAATATACCACATGCATGGTACTAGTTTCAGGACTGAGGGACCCAGATAAGCATCTTTATATTCTCCAAGGGCTAATCTTGTCACTTGTGACCAAATGGCCAGAGTAAGGTCCAGGGCAGAGTTGGACCTGGGACAACAGAGGATGCCAATCTGCTGGCAGGCAGGCAAGTTCTACTGGCATTTCTAAGAGCAGAGTATGTGTCTGGACTCCTGAGAGTTCCAAGATGCCTCTGGAGAGGCCACAGCAAAAGAGAGAATACAGTTTGTTTTGGAAATAAGAACCTGGGTCTGCAAACTCAACCTGAGGTTCAACACATTCCCAGGGTTACCATTCTTATTTATAGAGGCCAATGGCCAAGTGATTGGGGAGACAGAAAAATCTGCCCTAGCTTTAAGTACTCAATTTGGGCAAGATCTTCTCCATGTTTCCCACCCAGGCCACCATATCCAAAGAAACCTCAAATCCCTCAGTTCAGCCCCTCAGAGAAGTTATTTGAGAAAATGGATGATTAGTAAGGAGGATCTATGGACTAAGCAGAAGAACCACATTTGCTCTAGTCATATTGTCACTTTTCAGTTTAAACCAACTCCCCTATGCCCTCTGCCCCATGTTGTATGACTTGTACTCAAATGAGAAAAAATGGAGAGATTTAAATGAGGCTCTGCCACTGAGAATCCAGCTGCAGTGAAGAGAGACAATGACATGAGAGAGGCCATCAAGAGACTCCCTGGTTCAGACCATCTCAGCCTTGTCTCCTCTGTTAAAGAGGTTGGACCCTGGTGGGCCTTGGGGACCAAGAGGAGCAGGATGGCCAGTTACAATTAGTATAAGAGCAACAAGTTTCTGAAACAGCAGCCCATGTTTCAGGGCTGAACCAATCAGGGGGCAACATCATTGCTCCCAGCATAAATATGACTGCCAGTCTCGTGGAATCTCTCAGGAAATACAGTTTCCTCTTTCAGGACCCCTCAATACATCCATGGCACCCACGGTCAACCTCATGATTGCTCCTTTCCCCGCTATCTCTGGAAGAGGCAGAGGATGATAGCTTAACTCAACGACAGAACAGAAACAACCAGGGTCCCAAGCTCCCTAGCCTCACAACTACTACTTGAGATGGGAATGATTGAACTTGTCATCTCAGTTGGGCCTTAGCAAATCCCCTACCCACCAGACAGACCACCTCCTAAATGGAATTGAATTGGCCTGAATGCCCAATGTCTCCAAGCCTAGAATCTTCTTGGCTCAGAAGAGGGGAAGCACAGAGACCTAGAAGATGGCTTCCCAGACACAGCCCTCCCTAAAGCATAGATCACTGAATAGGCAAGCAGGGGCCACCTGTGCACTCCTCATTAGACTGGGAGTCAAGGAAGGACACAGGACCAGCTCAGCTTCTGACAGCCAGCACTGGGGGAAGGGTGGAGCCAAGGAGGAGTACTACACAGAAGGCCTAAGACTAGCATGATCTCTAGTATCTCACTGGGAACTATCGGGGCTATCCCAGAGGATGGAACCAATTCCTAGCTGAGAATCATGAAAAGAGAAGAAAGATATTAAGTTCACTGTGGAAAGATAATAAGTTTGGGACATACTGAGCTTAAGAAGCCTCCATCTTGGGGACATCTAGTTCAAAATGTCCAACAGGCAGTTGGAGAGAAAAGAACAGAACAAAGCGAAAAGATTTGAAAAAAATAGAAGTAAATATAAGGCTCCCACTATCAAAAATAACTTGAAAACAGGTCAAAGAAATACAAGAATTATCAGGCTCCCTGAAAACCACAATAGAACAAAAAAATCTGAATTCAAGAAATCATAAAAAGAAATTTACCTAAATTTATTAGAATTAGAAGGTAAAGTGAAAAAAGGAAGAATCTACCTGCTGAAATAAAATCCAAATGTCAGTAAAACGTGCACACCCCTTGGCCAACAATTCCATTATTAGGTCCACACTCCAAACACAGCAAAAAAAGAGGAAAAAGTACAAAAAAAAGGAAAAAGTAAAAAAAAAACCAAAAATATCATACACGGTACAAAAAGATTTATAGTAGTTCTAAACAAAAGAGATAACAATCATTTGGAGGATCAACAAACAAATTATGCCATATGAATGTAATGGAATATTATTGTGCTATAAAAAATGATAAACAGGCCAGCTTGGGAAAAACCTGGGATGACTTGTATGAGCTGACTTAGAGTGAAGTGAGAAGAACCAAGAAAATAATTTATACAGAAACAACAGCATTGTAGAGAAGCACTACTTTGAAAGACTTAAGAACTCTGATCCACGCAATGACGAAATAAGACTCAAGCACAGGTAAGCAAACTAAAGCCCAAGGGCCAAAACAATAAAGCTTTATTTTAAAATGTAAAAACCAGTCTCAGTTCAAGGTTGCGCAATATGGCAGGGCCACAGTTTGTCTTCTGAACCCTGATCTAGAACACCAACCAAAGAACGCTACATATCTCCTGACAGAAGGGTGATGGACTTAAGGTGCAAATTAAAGCTACATGGCAAAACTGACAAAAAAGTAAAATGTTAATTATTGAGGGGCTATGGGAAAATAAGCACATGAATAAACTCTTGGGGGAACTGATCCACAATTCTGCAAAGATATTCGGAACTATACCCTATGAGTCACTAAACTGTGCATATTCTTTGTCCCAGTAATACCACTATTAGGATTATACCACCCAAATACATGTCAAAAATATAAGGAAAGGACCCATTTGTACCAAAATTATCATAGCAGTATTTTTTGTTGTAGGAAAGATCTGGAAAAGTGGGTGTCCATTAATTGGGGAATAACTGAACAAATTACACTATATGAATATGTAACATTATTATACAGCAAGAAATGGCAAATAGGGATGGATTCTGAAAAACCTGGGAAAAACTGTATGAACTGATACAGAATGAAGTGAACCAGGAAAACTATTTATGAAATGACCAAAACTTTATAAAGTAAAGCAACTTTGAAAGTCAAGAACCCTGTGAAATAACCAATTGTGACTCCAGAAGACTTAATACATGCCTTTCACTGCTTGGTGGAAAGGTGATGGGCTATAGGTGCAGAATGAGATCTATGTTTTCAGACATGACTAATTCAACTCAAATCTGTTTTGTTTGTCTACACTTATTTGTTATAAAGGAAGAGCTTTTAAGGGGTAAAAAAAGGAGAGGAGCAAAATGAAAGAAAAAAATCATCAATGAAACAGTTTAAAAACACAGAAGAAAAGAGGAGGGAGTTCATAAGAGGACACAGACAAGTAGGACAATATTGGTACTATCACATCAAATTTACATATGTGTATATTTTAAAGCTGCACATAAGAATTCAATGGTTTCATAAACAATCTTTTTCTGGCCTTCTTTGCATATGGAAATATCCATATTTGCTGATTATTTCCTAGTTCATAAAACTTTTTTAAAAAGAGTAATGACAAACAAAAAAATCTTCTGGTTTTTAGCAACTCACAAATAAGCTCTGTCTGGAGCAAAAAGATAGCAGGGTAACAGTATTGATCCTATAGGTCTTCTCTCCCTTAATGCTCCTATTCTTAACTCTAGCATTTTCTCTCGTCTCTTTCCTTCCATCTTCCATCAAAGAACAGGATGATATTAAGATATCCCTACATTTTCAAAGGAGTCCTCTCATCCCACTACTCCCTGGGCACAAGAAGGCCTGGACTTAATGCCTCATGCCTTTCCCCAGTGCTATCCTCCTTCAAGGAGACAGCAAGAATGCTGACACTCCTTAACATAACATCCTTTAGGTAGGCCAGAGTGGATGCTGTCCATGTTTCCACTCTGCTTGGGGTTGAGTCATTTAGACTTTCCTCCATCTTCACCAACCAACTCATGAGTCCCTTTGCCAGCTCAATGGGCACACCAGCTTTCTGGCTGGGAAACCCTGGCACATTCCTAAAGGCCTCACTGCCTCTGGCTCACCTGAAGCTATTCTAGCTGTTAACTCTCAGGACCTTTGAAATGTTCACAGACCTCAAGACTAGCACAAAGCAGGGGATAAGCCATTTTCAACAGAAATATAAAAACCAATGTGGTATACTCACTTTGCTGCACTTGCCCTGATGGGACATCCACAGTTTTGCCTGCTTAAAGAGCATCGAGGATAAGGTCTGAGTAACCAAGAGTTAAATGAAACAATTTTCAATACTGTCCTTAAAGAGAGATAGAAAAAGAGTTAGAGGACAAAGAGAAAAGCAGAGGTGGAAGAGGGGAAAGGGGAGAGAGACAAGAGGAGTAGAGAGACAAAATGGGGAGAGCGATGAGAGAGAGGGGAGGAAAGGGAGAGATGAGAAAGGGAGGGAGAGAGAGATGAAGGAGGGAAGGGAGAGAGAAGAGGGAAGAGAAAGGAAGAAGGAAGGAAAGAGGGAGAGGGCAAGAAGGGAGAGACAGACAGACTGACAGACAGACCGACTGAACACAGAAAGCCAGAGAGAATGTGAACAAGAAGCCCAGTGCTGCAGAGAATCAGGAGCTGTTCCAATCTGCTGATTAATTCAGCCTATTTCCAGTCACGCTGAAGATTCAGGGAGGGAGGAGGCAGCAGCAACAGCAGCAGCGGTAAGAGGGAGGGTGGGAGTCAGAATAGAGAGAGAAAGGAGGGAGGAGATTGCGAACAGTGAGGACAAAGTTTGTATAGTGTTCTGCCAGATGATCAGGAGCTTGGCCCCGTTTGTCATATGAAACTCTGGAATTGAGCTACCCATGTCAGGAGAGAGAAAGGTGTATGGTCAAAGATGATATGGAAAGAGAAAGGAGTTAACTAACAAGCACCACAGAAACTCCCTGGGGCAGCTAGGTGGCACGGTGGATAGAGCACCGGCCCTGAAGTCAGGAAGACCTGAGTTCAAATCCGGCCTCTGACCAAACACTTGACACTTACTAGCTGTGTGACCTTGGGCAAGTCACTTAACCCCAACTGCCTAAAAAAAGAAAAGAAAAGAAAAGCATCCCTGCTGGATGCTACAGGAGCCAGAGACTGTCTCCAGTTCCCCCAAGGGCTGCTTTATAGACCATTTATCCCATTACTTCTGAAGCATTGGGAAAGGTAAGAAAAAGGGTGGGGGGCCAGGTAGCTATATCCCAGTGAGAACTCCCCACAGGCAAGTGCTCAGAGTGACTTCCCTATTGCCAAGGAACAGTTCTTCCTAGTCCTGGGACTTAAGGAAGGAAGAGAAAAAGGCAACGCAGAATTTTAATAGCAACACGTCCTGCAGTGAGAAAAAGAGGACTGGAGTGGAGGGGATAGGATAGCTACAGGCTATCCTCAACTAGAAAGGACTTGGGCAGTGGAAGCTGGAAAACAGAACTCTAGGCCTAGATGAGTCAAGAAACCGACTGAAGTAAGCACACCACAGAAGGGGTAAATCAAAAAAGGACTTAGATGAAAGTCATTTTAGTACTTCACACTTGGATACTTCCCTCCCCCCCCCACCTTCCCTCCAGGGGTAATCATCACACATTTATAGTGTTTTGAACATATAAAGCACTTCCTCCCAACAACCTATGAGAGAGGTAGTACAAGTATTATTATTCTCATTTTATAGATGAGGAAACTGAAGCTTCCAGTGACTTGCCTAGGGACATACAGCTAAGTAGACGCAGAGACTGTCATTATGCTGTGCTGAGTGAAGAGCCATAGAAGCAGTTGATGATAAATCCAAAACCCAGAGTGAGGCAGGCCTAGAGGGCTACTGCTAGGTAGAGGGGGCTCCCCTAACAGATAACCAGGCCACTTCACCTCCAGAACAGAGAAAAGGGGTCTTACATAGGACTCACACTGATCAGCTAACTGAATTAACAAGTCATTTCATGGGGTCTAGAAACTTTCTGAGCCCTGGTCTTATGTGAATAAACATTCTCACAGCACTCAAAACACCTAGATATAGCTCAAAGAAGCAAGAGGGTGGCCCCAGAAGAATTGAGAAAATGTATTTCCACAGATCCACTGCAAAGGTGGTGGACCATGGGTGCAGGATATCATAAGTACCAACAGACACAGTTGATATATCAGTTGGTTTTACAAAACCAACTTGCTTTTTTCTCTCTTTTTAAAATCTTTGTTATAAGAAATGACTTTGGGGCAGCTAGGTGGTGCAGTGGATAGAGTACTGGCCCTGAAGTCAGGAGGACCTGAGTTCAAATCCGGCCTCAGACCAAACACTTGACACTTACTAGCTGTGTGACCCTGGGCAAGTCACTTAACCCCAATTGCGTAAAAAAAAAAAAGACTTGCTGAGTAGGAGAGAAGGATATATTCAGGAATAAATATGATATTCTTCAAAAAAGACTTAATTTTTGGGAGGAAAAGGGGACATGAGGGGGGAAGAAATGAAAGGGATAAGCCATAAGACCAGATAGTACCAGCTGCCCTTTTAGACACTACCTCAGAAATCAGAGAGATCTGATAGGAAACAGAACCTAAGGCTTTCTTCATAGTTACAACTGCAAAGGGGAGAGAAGCAAAGGAGCGACAGAAAATGAGCCAGAGCATCTTTCTCTAGGGCACTCCGTTTCCTAGACGACAACATTTCATACCACAGGAGGGAAGAAAGAACCTTGATACAACACAAGCTGGCCTCTCCCCTCCCCCTTCAAAACACAGCTCCAGGTAGGGCCCCAGGCAAACCCACTGGTACTTAGGGGCAGAAAGGAGGACTATTCCACCTAAATGTGAAGGCTAGTGAGGTTCCAACACTCCTCAGCCACTCAGAGGACAGAGGGAAAGGCAGGAACAGCTCCCTATTCAGATAACTTCTGTTTATACAATCTGGCAGCAGTTTCAGGAGTCAGCCCACAAGAGGCCTGTCTGATACTCCCAAACCACAAAGCCCAACTTCGTCTGCTGCTGAGGCTGACCACATAGTGGTATTACTCATTTAAAGAGACACAGCTGTGGAGATGGCTAGCTATACCCTCAGTACTGTGTGACATTACCTAGGAAGAAAAGCTCACTGGTCCTAGGCTCGACCAGTGACACTGAATCACGTCATGTATAGCAAGCCATAGCACCCATTTCTCAGCAGTAGAAAATACAGGCACTGATTCTAAGAGGCAGGAGTTTTGGACAACTACCGTTTCAGGATATATACTGTGGGCTGCAGAAAAGGGAATCGGATACAGGGAGACACGGCAACAGATTGGGTATAAGCCAGAGAAGTAAGGAGGAAGTCAGGGGTCAAGAAATCAGCCAGTATCAGCCAAGCTGATCTTTAGTTCTGTGGCCAGCAGAAAAGCTACCCAACTACTAATCACAATCAGGCCAGCTTCATGCATTTCCAACACCACAGAGGCTGAGGAAGATTGATTTCCCACTCTGTGCTCAGGAAGTCCAGATCTGGCCCCAGCAAATATAAATTATAATTTTCCAGCCAAAATAGGAAGGGAGCAGAAAAATTCCATCATCCGCCATTTAAAGTCCAAACTCCTTAGTTTGGTTCTCCACAATTTGGTTATTACTCAGTTCTGCAAATGTATTTCCCACTACTTCCCTACACAAATCTTCTGCTTGAGTCAAACTGGTTTACTGACTTTTCTCCAAACATGGGACAAACAATCCCACCTCAATAATTTTGCTCATTCTCCTGTCTGAAGTGTCTTCTCTTCCACACCCCACACCCCATACCCATGCCCAATCTTTATGTGAAACTCTGGTCTTTTCTTCAAGGCCCAGGCTCAAGTCCCACTCCTTTCGTGAAAAATCCCTTTTCTGAATACTCTCTCTGATTTTTTTCACTCATTTAGCACATGCTACTTTGAACAAGTATTGCTATTCATCTGTTTTTGTATTTTGTCCCCATCCCAACTAGACTTTAAGCCCCTGGGTCTGCCCAGTGGCAGCACAGTGCCTCACATTAAGCACACACTCAATAAGTAGCTGATGATACAGGTACTGTATCACAATGACACCCACCCAGGCCTTATCAGCTCAGGAAGAGGAGGAAGAGGATGCAGAGGAAACATGAACAAATAACTTTCCAGAGATGAGCCTTCAGACTTTTTTTGGGCTTGGCCAGTGGATCTCAGAACTTCAATCCCCATGACAACAGGAAATGGTGTTTCACCATCAGGGTCAAGCCAGAAGGCAGTATTCTCTTCTCACATCAGAGCCACGGATGGGCTAAAGATCTATATCTATAAAGAATTCTTCTCTAAGACTTCTATAGATGAGATGAGACCCCAGTCAGTTGGGATACTATTGGCACAGCAAATGGGCATACATCTCCTTCCCCTCTGACCACACTTCACTATTCAACAGCATCAGCCCTGGAACTCAGATAACTAGGTGCTTTTATAACTCTCCTAGCCCATGACGTCCTAGTTTCCACCTGCCCTTCTGTGGCTTAAGCATGCACCAGACCAACAAAAAGAGCCAGAGAATGGTTCTGCTTTACTCTCTTTGAAGGAAATTGGCCAGTACACTTTATCAAGACATAGGTTCATTGACCAAGCAAAACCACTACTAGGTCTATACTCCAAAGAGATTTTTAAAAAAAGGGAAAAGGCCCTCTATGAACAAAAATATTGATAGCAGCTCTTTTAGTGGTGGCAATGAATTGGAAATTGAAGAAATGCCCATCAAGAGGAATGGCTAAACAAGTTGTTGTATATGATTGTGGTAGAATACTATTGTGTTATAAGAACTGATGAGCAGGACGCTTTCAGAAAAACCTAGACTTACATGAAATGATGTAAAGTGAAGTGAACAGAAACAGGAGAACATTGTACATAGTAACAGCAACATTGTACAATGATCAGCTGTGAATGACTTAACTATTCTCAACAATACAATGATCCAAGATAATTCTGACTTATGCTGAGAAATGCTATCCACCTACAGAGAAAAAACTGATAGAATCTGAATGCAGATCAAAGTATACTATTTTTTACTTTCTTTATTTTGGGGGTTTTTTTTGTCTGTGTTTTCTTTCATAACATGACTAATGTGGAAATATGTTTTGCATGACTACACATACATAACCTATATCAAATTGCTTGCCTTCTCAATGAGGGGGGAGGAAAGGGAGGAAGAGAAATTGGAACTCAAAATTTTAAAAAGCAAATGTTAAAAACTGTTTTTTACATGTAATTGGAAAAAATAAAATATTGAGAAAATAAAGATAAAAGAATAATGAGATTAAATTAATGAAGTTTGGCAACTCATTGGATTAAAAAAAAAGAGAGAGGTTCAGAGCAACACCCTTGGGGAGGAAATTCCTGGTTCTGTTTATAACAGAACCTCCTTCCTGACAAAGAGAACTATGTGAAGGTCCTAATGAGAGATAAAGACACTCTGGTAGTTGCACACAAAGACCACCCAACTCTCAATCCACCATTAGTGTCAGCTGCATAAACAAGATTATTCTAAAGTGAGGATAAGGTAGAACACTACATTAAAAGATCCATGCCTCCAGGCTGATTTGTACCAGCTAACAAAGCCAATACCTGAGTCTGAATGGTGCCCTGGATTCTCCTTATCTTGATATCATCATTCTCTCTAGTTATGGAGAGGCCACTGTGTGGTGGTCAACTAAACTCATATGAATCAATTGGCAAGGCCCTAGTAAAGATCAAAACAATTCAAATTAAAACCCGTGGGCAAGAGCTATAAGAAGCTGCTCTGTGCTCTAATCAGAATTAGAAACCCCAGTATAGCTTTATGAATTCTGTTAATTCTACCTTATTTATCTATCTTGTATTCAAGAATCTCCACCTCTCTGCCTTCCAACCAAGTAATATCATATGACCCCGCCACTGCTCCCCAATACAGTCAACAGACAATAATGACATTACAAGTATAAGGACCCTTTCTATTCCCTACTAATTTAGAATTCAAGTCCCCAAAATGTAAGAGTCCTCCAGATAAACAGAAGTCAACTTGAAGGATTGAGGGAAGGGGGGGAATCCAAAAGAGAAAAAGAAAGAACCTCAAGGCAATGAAGGCCTACCTGGTGCTTCTTCAGGTCCATGGCTCCAAAGTGCAGCAGGCATGCCCAGAAGATTGTGGTAAGGACCCAGTGAGAGGGTCCTCTTTTACATATGTAAGCCCTAGTGACTCCGTCACAGCCACATCACCTGTGAAAGTACAAAGAGAGGAGGCGGAAGGTGGGAGGGGGAAGAGAGGGAAATCATACATCACAGATTTAGAGCCAGAATTAAACTTTGAAATCATTTCAAACAAACCCTTCCATTGTACAGTGGAGGAAACTGAGGCATAGTAAAGTTAAATAGCCCAATGTCACAAAGGGAAGTAAATGGCAGAACTTGGTGTCTCTTGACTACAAATCCAACGCTTTCCACTGTCCCAGTCTGCTTCCGTGCTACGTCCAGCTTCCCGGTCTTGGTGGCCAAAGAGTAACACAAGACTAACCTGCGTGTGTTCCTACACACCAACATGGGAATAGAGAGGGCGGTGAGATGGACTATTCCTGCTCAGTAGAGTGCCCCCATTACAGGCTCTTTCCTAGCAACCTGTCTAGAAGCAGTCAGTCCTATACCAGTGCAGTTCCTTGAGAAGGAATGGGATCAATGTCTCATGGCATAGGGCTGATATCTGGATGGGATATGAAAGATCAGGGAGAAGGAGAAAGCCAAAGAGCTCAGGGGTGGCAACGCAGCAACATCTTCATTCTATTGCTGTCATCAGAAGCTGAACAGATTCCAGGTAAGCAAATTTCCCCTGAAGCTCCAAAAACAATGCCTTCCATTCGCTGGGAAACACAGAGTTTTGTGCACTTTATGCGCTGGGCAGCACTCAATAAGGACTTACCAGAAGCAGGTTGGGAAGCTATAGGATGGCCAAGGATCCAGAAGCTTCTGATGACAGATTTGATCTGACAATACAACCACCTGGCAAACCAGGTTGACGTTATGCCGAAATGAAAAGCACCCACCACTTTCATTCCTATATCTCTCTGAGCATCTTCCTTCACTAAATTGAGCTTTTAACAGCAAGAAGTCACACCAGGATATGCTTGGCCTAACTGAGTGGTATGGTGAAATCTGGCCTGATACCAAGTCATCCTTAGCCTGAAGGACTTCTAAGAGGCCTGAACACATCTTAGGAGTTCATCTCTACTCTGGAAGAGTCCCAGGGCGGACTGGTACAAGACTCAAAATAGATTCATATGCTGTGCACTACATAAGGACTTTGCCACTCCCATTTAATTGTGCTCTGGAGTCTGCAATGTCCAGGATAGACAGTTCCTATGGCAGCTGTTGAGTTGTTTTTCAGTCATATTCGACTACTGTGCCCTGATTTGGGATTTTCTTGGCCAAGATACTAGATTGGTTTGCCATTCCCTTTTCTAGCTCATTTTACAGATGAGGAAACTAAGGCAGAGTGAAATGACTTACCCAGGGTCACACAACTAGTAAGTGCTGGAGGCCAGACTTGAACTGAGGAAGATAAGTCTTCCTGACCCCAGGTCCAGCACTCTATCCACTGCACTACCTCGCTGCCCTAGCTGTCCTATGCAGACTGCTGAAGAAATAACAGAATGCCCTACCTACATGATTCCCATGCAGCACACACATCCCAGGAAACCCATACACTGCAGAGATTTGGAAATTACCCACTCCTTTCCACAAACCAGTTCTGTTTTTTGAGCCAGTATACTGATGCAATTGCATCCAAAGGTTTTAATCTGGCTTTTCTTGTGAAGCGCCCCTTGGGTGGTACTGTTTCTCCCACCTGACCAGACCTCAGCATTTACTTGCTGCTAAGGAGATTAGGCAGCAGCAGAACAATGGACTCCACAATGCCTGTCACCAGCTAGACATCACTGATCAGAGAGAGCTAGAGGGGAGGATAATGTATTATTGCCTTCGGAGATCAACGTGGGTTGAGGATAGAAGGGAGCAAAAAGCCCTCATTTCAATTGTTCCTAGTGTTTGATTGAGATGCCATAGTTTACAAAGACAAATATACCAGGGAAGTCCCCCAACAAAGCAGAATTTTCTTTGGCACTAAGTGAGGTGAGGTTAATTTCAAGACACAAAGAGGTTGGTTGGGTATACAATGATACCTCTCCTTAGAGAGTTTTTCAAGAGAAATAGAGTGTGTACAAGCTATTCCTCACCCATTTAATTCCCAATCAACCTGCTCAGAACCAGATGCAGACACCGAGGCACAGAAAGGAATATTTGTTATTTACAAAGGGGTAGACCCAGATGAACAAGCCCTAAGGATAAAATGAATGTTGATGGCAAATTCAGAAGGTGACCCCGGAATTGAGACTCAGTGCTGGGTCTCAGACCCTGGACTCCCCTGGGGAAGGCTGCCAATTGG
Source organism: Vombatus ursinus (assembly GCF_900497805.2). Taxonomy (NCBI): domain Eukaryota; kingdom Metazoa; phylum Chordata; class Mammalia; order Diprotodontia; family Vombatidae; genus Vombatus; species Vombatus ursinus. The sequence continues at coordinate 15,158,112 of NW_020954579.1, forward strand.
AACCGCTACCTCTGGGGCTAGCAGAGTCAGGGCCTCTTTAAAAACCGGACAGCCAAAAAACCTCAGAGGAACTGGCTCACAAAGGAACTGTCAAGAAACACAAAAGCCCTCTCCCAAGGACCCTAGCAGGGAGGCCCAAGGCTCTGAAGCAGCCAGCTCCTCAGAAACTCTCATTCAGATTCCTGGTAGGCCAGCATCAGTGCTGTTGAGGGAACAGTCCAGATCCAAGGACTTGCCAGCTCTTTTCCACCCCCACCCCCATTCTCTCCCCATCTCCAAACAATGCTTGGAAAACAGAGCTAACCCAAGAGGGTCACGGAGAGTGAAGAAAGACAGTGAAATGGCTCTGGGGTGCAGTGACATCTTTTCTTAGGCAGCCCAATGAAATGGGCTCCTCAAAGTGCAGACTCACTCCTCCACATAGCTATTTTCCCCACAGTTGGCCTTGGGATATGTTTTATATGTGTAACACCAAGGTCCCCGTATAGTAACCCAGAGTTTTTCAGAGGAGTCACCGCAAAGATGTTAGAAAGAAACTGTTCCTATAAATTTCTTCCACTCTCATCCAACGAGGGATCCTAAAGCTTATAAAGTAGTTATGCTGTCAACTAGGATCACTGTAGTACAATAAAGACAGATATAAACAGGGGATCTTTCTAAGAGATGAAGTTTTTCCATCATTTCATACATTAGTCTACTGGAACTCAGGGTATTTTCTTAAGTCTGATCTGTAACCAGATCACAGGTTAAGGCTTTAAAGACGAGTTCCACTCTTGAAAGAGAGACAGTCCTTGGCTAACATGCTCTGGGAAGGTTTCATATAGGAGATGGAACTTGGCACCTGGAACGGTATATAGGATTTAGACCATGGGAGAGAAAAATTCAAGAAAAAGGAAAGGAATGAAAAAGGTAAAGACACATGAATGCCCATGGCATATTTGAAGACTATTCTAGAGTGAAGGGTTTCCTTAGGGAGTAGAAAAGGAAGGTTGAAGAGCCCAAATTATGAAAGGCCTTGTAAGCCAAGGAGTGTGAACTTTACTCTGGAGGCAGAGGGGTACCATTAACAAGTGTGAGTAGGTTTTTAATGCACTACGGTATGCTCTGATTTTAGGAAGATTAATGTGACAGTGGTAGAATCCACAGTAGGGAGATCAGTTAAGAGACTGCTGCAATAGCCCTAACTTGGGATGATGAGGGTTTTAGACTAGTCTGATAGAATCTGAAACAGAAAGGAAGAGAGAAAGACTTCAGGAGGCAGGCAGCCCAACTCCCACACACCTACTCCAGCAAAAAACCTAAAAATAGCATAAGACCAAATAATGACCAAGAAATTTAATGAAAATCTACAGCAAGTGACTTCATCTACCCCAGAATTGCTTTAAAAAAAAAAAAGTCAGTCAGAAGCCTATAAGCAATAGAAAAGGGAGCCTACCAGAAAAGCCAGGCTCAAAAACAAGAGGGACATCTCCCAACACAACAAGAGATTTACATAGCCTGTAAAGTTCTGTATCCAGAGAGCAAGAGTTCAGGGCTCCTATGGGAAAGCCCCCAGAGTGGCTGGAAATTCAAAATTCAAAACCAAGCAGGGCTGACTAGCCCTCCCAAAGGCAAAACAGGAGGCAGAGCCTGGCCCTGGTACAAAGCCCCAGTTCCAGAACTATGGCTGAAAATATGAGTAAAAAGAAGATACCAACTACTATAAAGAATTATTAGAGATCTATATATCCAAAAAGACAGCCCAGAACATGTCTACCTAGAAGGAATGAAGCAAAAGTTAAAAAATGAAATAGAAGCAAAAGAGAAAAGAAATGGAAAGTGAATTAAGTAACTTAGAACAGAAAGTGATAAGCCTTACCCAAGAAGTGGAATCCCTAAAAAGTAGAATAGATCAAACAGAAATCAATAATTTCATGAAAACTAAGAATTAGAACAAAATCAAAAGATTGAAAAAAAGGAAAATGAACGATGTCTAATATTAAAAACGATAACCTAGAAAATAGGTTAAGAATCATTAGAATGCCTGAAAACATTTTTTAAAGCCAACACTATTTTTCAATAAATCATAAATGAAAACTGCCCAGTTCCATTCAAACAGAGAACCAGAAGGCAAAAGAAAGACACAGAAAGACTCCTCCAATCACCTCCTAAAAGGAACTCTCAAAGAAAGTCCAAAAAATGTCATAACCAAAATCCAAAGCTCCCACATTAAAGAAAAAATACTACATGCATTCAGAAAGTACCAAGGGATCAGTCAGGATCACACAAGACCTTGAAGCTTCTACCAAAAACTTGAGATCTTGGAATACAAATAACAAAAGACAAAAGATATAGGCCCATAACTAAGAATAATCTGCCCTGAAAAGCTGAGTATAATCCTACTGGGGGGAAAATAGACCTTTAATGAAGCACAAGTCTTTCAAGCACTTCTAACGAAAAGACCAGACCTGAGTAGGAACTCTGAAGTACAAACACAGGAGTCCGAGAGACCTAGAAAGGTAAATTTAGATGAGCAATTGGAAGAGATTATATAACAATGAAAGGCTTAACATTCCAAGAGGAAAAGAAACAGGTATCCATTCAGAATGTCTTCAAAAGGTGCTGAGGAAATTAGGTAAAACAAAGGACCTGGGAGTGGAGTGGCTGTTTTACGAGAGTTTGAAGCAAGGATGAAGGGAAAACATTAGTGTAAAAAGGAGGAAGGGGATGGAAGATAGCTGATTTTTGAGAATCATGGGAAGACTTGTACAAACGGATGCATGGAGAAATAAGCAGAACAAGTGAAGAATGTAAACAATAAAAACATTGTAAAGAAAAACAATTTTGAAAAGCATGAGAACTCAGATCAAAGCAATGGCTAATCACCACCCAGAGAGCCTACAATACAGCAGGTTACCCACCTCTGGACAGAGGTGGTAGAGTTAAGGGGCAGAAGGAGACACATTTTAGAACACGGCGAGGGTATGGATTTGTTTTTCTTGATTAAATTTATTTATTTCAAAAGCTATTTCTCTTTTCTCCATGTTCTTAATGGAGGGATGATTTGGGGAGAAGACTAATAGTGATGCCAAAAAAAAAGCAAGAAAAGGGGAAAATATGCATTTTTAAATACATATACAATAGAAGGAAATTCAGAAGGAAGCACAAACAAGCAGGAGAGCTGTAAGAGTAATTTGTTGAATTTATTACATACTTTTTAAAAAAATAAGGAGCACTGAATAGATTCATTATTTCATATACAATCCTCTCACATTCTACGTCGTGGTTGATATTTGCTAAATTCAGAATTTCTTAAAGGTCATGAAAGGAAGGGGGAGATGTTTCTCTGTGGCTACATACAGGAACAAGACCATATGTTAGTCCTCCAGAAAGCAATCTGAAGGTACAGACAGCTAAAGAGCCCCCCAAGAGGAGTTCAGGGTGAAAAGGAGCTGAATAATCCAGTTTTTTAAATTCTTTTAAACAAAACCTCAGTGAGGGCACCACTAGTAGCCAGGAGAACTTGCATCAGAACATGGGCAGCTTCCAGTTCTGATTCAGTCAGAGCCTTCTCACTGTTTGTTACTTGGCAACAAACCCCCGTAACCTTAGGGTCAGGGACTCAACTGCAAAATCTATTTAAAGCAGTGTGGTTGGTGGAGAGAACACAAAACTTGGAGCCAGAAGACCTGGGTTCAAGACAGCTTTAATATTTACCAGCTGTGACCAAGGACAAGTCATTCCATCTCTCTTAGACTCAGTTTCCTCCTCTGCAAAATGGAAATAATGATATTGGGTTTTTATGAGAAAATAGTTTTCTAAGTGTGAGATGCTGTAATAACTGTATGACCTTTCACTATCTCTCTAGTACTTATTCCTCCCAATGGCTCTCTTCAACATCATTCTTCCTACTCAGGAAGGCTGATATCATTAACTCCACTTATAGAAGATAGTGAGGTTAAGTGGCCTGGACTATACCATTTGGCCCCCACAGAAGCCTCCTCCACTGGGCTGATCCAAGGGCATTTCAGCCACAGTTTTCCACCTTGAGTTGACATTTCCACCTTGGGTGGAACCCCAAATGTGACCCTTACCCTTGTCAAGCCAGGTAACTGGAACTGTTTACTACTGTCCTCAGCAACCCTTAAGAGCCAGCTAACCTGCAGTCTTTAGAGGGTTCTGAAGGCAAAAACCATAACAACACATTTCTGCTCAAATCACAGCCTATCCTACCTAATGGAAAAATGACTGGCTGCTTTTGCCTGCTTATTATCCACCCCCAACAAGAGTCGTAAAGTTGGAAGCAAAAATGTTTCACTGGCAACAGCCTCATTCTTCCAGGGTATGCTGCTGGACTCAAAACACTGGGTTAAATAAAGCCTCCAATTTGCAGACCTTTACTTTAGTGTTCCCTTCTTTCCCCACACAAATTCTTTCCTACATCCGCCTCTAGGTAGGGGGCAGTGAGGGGAAATTCAGCTTGCCACTTTCACTCATCGTTAGCTATGCAGGAGTTAAGCTTTCCAGAAGAGTGATTCTCAGCACCCAGGGCCGGCACTCCCCAGCAACTGCTCAAAATAGAAATGTAAAGTGCTTTCTCCTTTTTCTCCTTCTATTGCCTGACCCTTGTTCTCTGGATCTGTTGTCTCCTCCTACCGAAGAACCCACAAGGAAAGATGGACTCAAGCTCCAACACTTCTTATTTATATCCGGGTTGTAAGAATTTAGGGGGCAGAGACCACTTTACCTCTTATTGACACTTCTCAATTTTCCTGCTTCGGCTTCAGGTAGAAGATTTAATGGGAAAAATGAAAGCTGCATATAAGCCTAAATTTAAAAAAAAGCCCAAACAAAAGTGATTTCTGGATTCTGGGTTCAAATCCTGCATCTGACACGTCCTGGCTGTGTGGGTAGCCACGGATAAATCTTAGTGTCCCCAGACAACTGAGACTATTAATTTCAAGTAGAGGGGGTTTCTTTGCTGAGTGCTCCCCACACCACTGAAATCTCAAGTCAGGACCAAAAAAAAAAAAAAAAAAAAAAAAAGAAGTACCCTCTCCACAGAGTAATATAATTCATAGCTAGAAGGGATCACCTAGAGCTGACCTAGTACAATGGTATCAACTCAAATAGAAATGGGGGCCACTAAACAGTACATAAGGATCCTTGCAGGCCATGTGTTGACTTAATTTTTAAATATAATATCTAAATTTTACTATTTTTTATTTATTTTGTTAAATATTTCCCAATTATATTTTTAACCTGGTTTGGGCCTCATTTGGGAGTGTTGCCCCACACATGACCTGTGGGCCATCCTTCATCTAGTGCCATCCCTTCATTTCACCAATAAGAAAACAGGTCCATCAGATAAATGAAATAATTCGTTGGATTTGTTCAAGGTCACACAGGTAGTAAAGAACAGAACCAGGATCCACACTCTCTTATCCCAGAGGATATCCTCTCCATAATCAAGCCTTAACTATAGAGTGTAAGTGATGGGGTGCTGGACCAGCAGTCAGGAAAACCCGAGTTCAAATCTCCCTTCAGATACTTATTAGCTGTATGACCTTGAGCAAGTTAATTTCTCTGATTAATTCAGAGTTTCATTTATCCACACAGGGGAATAATAAAACTTGATAGCACTTCACAACAGTTATTGTGAGAATCAGAAGAACAAAGATTGTTTCATAAACTTTAGTGTGATCTATAAAATATCAGGCATTATTATTTCAATAGACAGAATAGGATAGCGGATTAGAGGATCAACATACTCCAACCTCCGAAACATCTCTTGAATCTGTCAGTCAATAAACAAGCATCTATTAAAAACCTACTACGTACCAACACTAAGACAAGCATCAGGGATACAAAAAAAAAAAGAAAGAAAGAAACAATTCCTGTTCTCCAGGATATTCTGTCATATGTACATGTCTACGTAGACATGGAATAAATACAAAATAAATATACACAATAGTTAAATACAAGGTAGATAGGGAGGGAAGTCACCAAGAGTTGGGGGAATCAGGAAGGCATTCTATCCCTTTCTCTCTACTTACTTATGGCTACTACCCCCATTCAGGTCCTCATGACTTCTAATTGGGACAAATGCCAAGCTTAATTGATCTCTCTACCCCTAGTATCTCCAAAATCCAATCAGTCCTACACTCTGCTGCCAAAGTGACTGTCCTAAAGCACAGATCTGTGTCATCACACTATTCAATAAACTCCAATGGCTCCCTACTGCCTTTAGAATCAAATAGGAATTACTCTATTTGACATTTAAAGCACTCCACAATCTGGCCCCCACCTACCTTTTCCACCTTATTATACATTACTCTCCTTCAAGTGCTGTTCAGTTAGCCAAACCGGCCTGTTTAGTGTTGCCCATATATGACACTCCATCTCCAGACAGGGAACTGTCTATCCCCTCCATAACTGGTATATGCTCCCTCCTTCCCTCTGTACTCCCTGCACCCTTGCAGCTGCTAGTGTCTCTCTTTCAAAAAAATAACCTGGCAATTATTTTGTTATATACAAAGAATCCCCTGAAGCAGCCACATATATTTGAATTTACACTATTCAAAATTATAATTATGCAAACTGTGATAATTGGCTCCAGTCCAATGGAAATATGAAGTGCCAATTTGAATAATGTGACAACTTCAGGGGATTCATCATTTGTACTGATCAGGACCTAGCTATGCATATATATACATATATTTACATACACACACACATATATGTGTGTTCCTATTAACTTCTATTATCATCTACTATCATCTATCTAATGGTCATGAAATAGCCCTGATGCCGACTAGAACAAGAGTCAACAGAATGTAAATATGGTCTCTCCTAAAATAACATAAGCTCCATAAGGATGAGGTCTATTTCAAAAGCAAAACAGATATTTTAGTATCAGCACAGATATATAAAGAGACTTCACAGGGGTCATATGTGAACTCTGGAAGAAAATTCAAAAATATCTTTGTATTCCCACCACCTAGCATAATGCTGTGACATACAGAAGGTGCATAATAAATGCTGGTTGACTGACTGGGTTCATGTCCTGATTCTGACACATAATACAGACAATTCTTGTTTTATGTAAATTCACATTACACAAATTCCACTTTATGTAAATTATTCTGAAAGAAATCTTCATTCCAAAAAAAAATATGAAAATTCCTTACACAAAGCAGATACTGTACTGCAAAATGATAAGATGCTGTACGATTTGGGCAGCATAAAGGTAGTGGGAAGCTGAGATGCATCTCTAAGTCAGTTCCTGCATGTCTGCAGACAGTGAGTGACACTGTGCCTCTCCCTGTGTTCAATAGTAATCTTTATATTTTCACCATGGCTGATGGCAAACGTGCTCTTGAAGGGAAAAGTGAACCTTCTCTTAAGTGTAAGCCAATAGACTTGGAAACGAAAATAATTAGAAAATATGAAAGAAGATAAAAATTGTCATCAATAAGATAGCACCTGAACTTAGTCTTATGGTATTGACTATGAGCATCATAGTGAAAGATGGGGCCCAGATAAGGGAGCACGCAAAAGGGAGTGCTTGAATGAAATCTACTTATCTGTCAAAACAAAGAGGTGCTATTCTAGAGATGGACAAACTATTAAGTGGACAGAAGACCAGACTCTGAAGAATATTCCTTTAAGCTTAATGACAATTCAAGCCAAGGCTCAAAGCCTCTTTGAAAATTTAAAGGAAAAGTACTCTGAAGGAACACAGGTATTTACAGCAAGCAGTACAATTTAAAAATTGCACGATTTAAAAACCATGCAGGATTTCATAATGTGCAAGTGTCAGGTGAGGCTGCTAGTAAAGATATTGAAGCAGCAAAGAAGTTCCCAGAGTTCCTGCAAAAAATAACAGATGAAGCTCCTTACTTGCTGTAGCAAATCTTTAATGTAGACAAAACAGGCCTATTTTATCAAAGAATGCTATCTTGAACCTACATTTTGGTGGAGGAAAAAACTATGCTAGGGTATAAAGCTTAAAAAAAAATAGTTACTCTTGTGCTTGGAGGGGATGCATCTGAGACTTGCAAATTAAAATCTGTTCTTGTGTACCACTCAAAAAATCCCAGAGCATTGAAAGGAAACAACAAAGCCATACTACCTGAGCATTATTTCGATAACTCTAAGACATAGGTAACACATCATCTTTAAACAATAATAAGGGCATTCCTTCAAAGATTTTACTTATTTTGGATAATGCCCCAGGTCACTGTCCCCATCTAGATGATTTTAATGAAAATGTAAAAGTGGGTCTACCTTCCTTCAATAATACTACCTATGGCTCAGGGAGTGATTGCTACATACTATATTTGTCCTGGCAATTATAGCTTTGGATGAAGATAAGGACTTAACATTGAGAGATTTCTGGGAGTCCTACTATTTATCATGCAATCTGGAATACTGGTAAGGCATGGGAAGGTGTAACAGAAACATGTATGAAGAGAGTTTGGGGAAAAAGTATGCCCTAAGTTTATTTCTTATTTTCGTGGATTTGACAAAGGTGAAAAGTTTCAAGAAGTGAGTAACAAGACTGTAAAATTAGCACAAGAATTGGAGCTAGAAGTGGATGAGAATGATGTGGAAGAGTTGATTGAGTCTTATAAAGAAAAACTATGGAAGGTGGATCTGATTGAGCCTCTAGCTGCAAAGATGGCAGAAGAAAAATGGGAAGCTTAGGAACCAGAGGTCGAACCAAAAAGGTCAACAACAAAACAGTTGGCGGAAGCATTTCATTATTTGAGTAAATTTTTTTCTGGTATTGAAAAGCTAGATCCAAATACTTCAAGATTTTTAAAAGTTCAAATACGAGTTGAAGATAATATTGCTTGATATTGTCAGATATACAAGGGAAAAAAAGAACCACTGTCCAAACATCTTTCAATAGCTTCAAAACAAAGTTTTACAACCAACCCCCAGTGGTAAAGGCTAGGTACAGAGAGTGAGGAAGGGGCAACATACTGCACACCTATGTTTACTGTACAGTACTGTGTATATTTTATCATTAACTTTACCTTTCATTTCATGATTCTGTTTATTATCAAAGTATTTAATATGTCTGCATTTTAGTATATTTTATGACTTACATAAAGGTATTATTTTGTGTATGCCTTTGTTATAAAGGCTAAATGAAGTCGATCAGTAGGAATAAATTTACATTATGTAAAAACATCTTTACTTACAGGTCTGTCCATGGTCCACTTATGTTAAGGAGAACTGTCTATAATTGTGTGACCAGAGGCTAGTCACCGAACAGCTGTGTGCCTTAGGAAATTCACTTAAAAGTGAGAGAAGCTGCAGATCTGTTTTGTTACAGGGTCCCTAATCCAATGAAATCACAGGTCCAGGCCAAACATGGAGGGACTTACACTTTTTCAGACCATGAATCATTTCATTAGGGTAAGAGATCACCAGCCCTACTTGCTTTCCATTAAAACAAACAAACAAACAAACAACAACAACAAAAAACATTTCACCAGAATTAACGGTAATTAATAGTTTTTTTTTTAATTAGTCACGCCACTGATTCCACCTTAAGGGCTCCAAAAACTATTCATTCTTGCCAAAAATTGAAGTACAGACCTATCATGTTATAGCTATTACTAGAGAAAACAAACCTGAATGATCCTTAAAGACCACCAGATTATTCTTTGAGAACCATTGTTCTAGAGGAAAAATCCAAAACGTTTGGATTCTCTTCTAAATGGATTCTCTTACAGACAGTTAACACATGAGCCCAGAGAAGTCCCCTTATATACCTATGGTTCAATCCCATGTGCAAAATGCTAGAATATGTCTTCCCTAGGAGTATTCAAGGGATAAATTCAATTTAAGTGTTTAAAACTGAATTGCTCGAATAAAGGTATAAAAGAACTGCCAGGGTGATTATTTTCTCACCTGGGCAAAGAAACACCTACAGAGAAGGAAAATAGACTCAGTGTGGTGGTTCTTTCTCTTCTGGACAAGTCTAGCTGTAACTAGATGGGGAGGAAGGGCAACAGAAGAATATGACCTGACCAATAAAAGGTATGGAGTAGTAAAAGGCTGAATGAAATATACAAAACAGTGGAAAGAGTGCTGGATTGAGAGTAAAATTCCTACTCTGCTAGGTTGTGTAATAAAGTGCTTTGCCAACTTTAGAGAGCTATATAAATCAGCCGTTATTGTTAACTACTTGTGTGATAATTGTCTGACTTTGGGCAGGTCACTTAACCTGCCGGGGCCTCAGTTTCCTCATCTATCAAAATGACAGAGGTAGACTAGATAGCTTCTAAAGAGTCTCCCAGCTCTAATGCTAAAATGCTAGGAGCAAAATTTTCTTCTATTTTCTGCCCAGGGGGAAGTGGTATGAACTAGAGATATCTGGGAAGTAGAGTAACAAGTGGTTCCTTAAGAGTGTTGTAGGGCAAGAATGGGTGAACCATTCACACATGTGAACTGCAGAGAACAATAAAAAACTTTTGGTTTTACTAGATGGGAACTATTGTGTTCAAATTGTTGTCTGAGGCGGTAGTAGAGTTACCATCACTCCTACCTCCCCAGCCAAGACAGAGTATGAGGATCTGTCCCACCCATGCCTGGAACTCTCTTCCTCCTCATCTCTGCTTCCAGGCTTCCCTAACATATCTCAGCGAAGGTCAACTTCTGCAAGAAACTTAGTGCCTTCCCTCTGAGATTATCATCTCCAATATACATGGTATATAGCTTGTACTGAGTTGCTAGCATGTTTTTGTCCCCATTAGACTGTGAGCTCCTTGAGGGTAGGGATTTTTGTTGGGGGGGCTTTTTTTTGTATCTGCAAAGCTTAGCACCGGGCCTCCCACGCAGGCAGTTGGCTCTTAATAAATAAATGCATATTCAACTTCCAAACTGGGACAACAGCAAACTAAGTTTATGAAAGTGGTCCAGGGAACAAAGCTGAGCAGCTCAGTAGCTCCCAGAGAAACAAAGCAGGTGCAGGACCTTTTTTTGGTGGGGTGAGGGATGGGGGATGGGGTTGAGCACAAGAGCTGAAGTCCTGCTCCCAGGCAACAGCTGAGCTGGGGGGGGGGGGCGAGTAGTAGAAGGGGGAGTGGACAAAGATTTGTCTTGGCCTTGGGACTCCCCCAGGGACTATAAATATACATTACAACATCAGAGCTGAAAAGCTCAGGGTCAAAGCCCATGCATGGCAAACCTGAGGCCCTGGACCAGGGATCCACCAGCACCCACCCTTTGTGTATATGTGTGGGGGTTGGGGAGTGAGGGGGTTTCCTGGACAGCTGGACCCCACCAGGAGGGAAGCCTGGGGCAGGGGCCCTTAGGGAAGGGGATAATCAAGAAGAGGGAAAGGAGAAGAGAGGCAGTGGCCAGCCGCCTCCATTCATTCCACTTCTCCCCCGGGACGAACTTCAGGCGAGGCCCATTCTCCCAAGTGCAGACCCCAGACTCTCCTGGTCTTGGCCAGGAAGCCTGAGGAGAAAGGGGCTACAGAGGGGTCAGCCGTGAACCAGACTGCTCCTCCCCCGGGCCGGTCCCTGGCCTTCTTGTACTTACCAGGCCCTCGGGGGGTCCTGTCCTCCTCTCGCCAGAGTCTTCGTCCCCCCCCTCCCCCGCCCCCCCCCGTTCCTCACTTCACCTCCCCTCCACCAAGGGCTGCCGCCATCAACGTTCCTGGCAATACTAAAAGGAAAACCCCTCTTTCTTCCCTTTTCAATTACGGAGATGCCGGCTGACTGAGAAGCGTTCTGTGACTCTATTGGTCAAGGGCGAGTGTGGCGGCAGTTTTCCAAGATTTCATTGGTTTTGGGATAAGATGGGCTGAAGTTACTTCCGCCCTTTGAGGCCCTGGTAGGGGCAGACCTCTGCGTGTGAAGTGACACCTGAGGGAGGGAGGAAAGGAGGGAGAGAGAGAAAGAAAAGAGCCTTCCTGGCTCCGGACTGGCTGACCGCCCACGCCTCGAGGCGGGGTGCTGGGCGCTGGAGCTCTTCAGCCTCAGGGCAAAGAGGACAACCTTCCCGCTTCTTCCTGTCCCTGCCCTAGAGGAAAAAAGAGTCGCTTCCGTGCTTTAAAAATCCTAACAGGCAATCAATATCTTAGCATCTCCCCTCCCCCCTACCCTATTTGTTCAATTCACCCAACGTCTATTATGCAAGTCTCAGCTCTGGAGAATTTTCTAGGCCCTGGTCTGGAGATACGACTATGCAAAGCTCTGCTCTTGGGATACAAACAAAACAAAACAAAACAGAACGAATTAGTGCCTTCCTTCCGAGAGCTTACGTCTTCCTAGGAGATACAAAATGTGTGTCCATACTTTAAATACAAGATAATTTGAGGAGGGTGAAAGACAGCACCAATAATTGGCTTGGGGTGGGACAGAATCAAGAAAGGCTTTATCTTAGGAAATGGCAAATGAGCATCCAGGCACAGGCTGGACAGGAAATGATGATTTGGCGCCACAGAATGTAGGCAGAAATCCTTCCCTAACTTTCCCTCCCACCCACTTGCCCCTCTTTAGCTTCCTCCTTCCTGTCTGTGACAACAAGGGAGATGCTTAGGTCACAGAACCAGGAGCATCCTTCCCTCTTCCCCCATATACAGAAACATTGCCGCGAATTAATGAATAAGTGTTTATTAAGTGCCTGTTATGTGTCAGGCACTGTGCTGGTTGCTGTGGACACAACTACGAAAGTGACAGAGTAACCGACCTCAAGGTGTTTACATTCTAATAGGATACACTACATTTAGGGAGTGGGGGCGGGAAAGGCTTTTGCGTTGGAGAATCATAGGATTATGAACAGAATTATAGGGCAGATGATTATTATGTTATTTCAAGCAGTAATGGTAGCACTGATTTAATTACTATTCCCTAAGGCAAGAGCAAGAGAAGCAGGAAAATGAGCAGGGTGTGGGTTTGGGGAGAAAGTGAGGAGGTAGGGAGCATAGGACAAGATGGGCTTTGATTTCCAGACGGATTGTTGAATGGGATGTGAAGCATCGACTGGGGCTTCATAGATCTAGTGGCAAATTTTCATCCAATCACTCACTCTTGGTGCAATGCCCACGCTGAGTGGACTAATTAATTCACCCAGGGGTGAGGGCCCAGTCCTTTGAGTTGCTGTTCCTGATGGGGCAAAGGAAGCACATGCACTGGGTAGACCCATAACAGTAACAATCATAATACCCAATTTATGTAGCAGTTAAAGGTTTATACAGTGTTTTATTTTACCATCCATTAGACCAACTGCCTTTTGACTTTCTTCCATATCCCCAGGCTTAGCACAGTGCCTGGTTGTTGTTCAGTCCTTTTGTTCTTATCTGATTCTTCATGACCCCATTTGGAATTTTCTTTGCAAAAATACTGGAGTGGGTGCTTAATAAATATGTATTGACTGGCTTATTGACCATCTCATTGGTCCCAAGTAGCACAATCTCATGCCTGAACTGTGTAGTTTTCCCTGAAGTGCAGCAAAGAAAATCTGAATTGTTAGGGGAATTAGCTAGGAATCTCTTCCTAGACTAGTAAAATAATACTATATCAATTTTTGAGAACCCAGCAGGCCCTCATATCTCTGTGTTCCCAGGGATGCCAGCCTGGAGTCTTGTGAAAAACCTCCTGCCACTTATATTAGAATAGAAGATGGGAAAAGTTAGATTCCTTTTGTAATAAATTTCAACCTTCTTTGAAATACTTACTAGTTTCTAGGCAGCTAGGTGGTACAGTGGTTAGAGCAGAGTCTAGCATTAAGAAGATCTCCATTCAGATCCGGCCTCAGACACTTACTAGCTATGTGACTCTGGGCAAATCACTAACCTCTGTTTACCCCAGTCTCCTTAACTGTAAAATGGGAATAATAACATCTACCTCACAGGACTGTTGTGAGGATCAAATGAGATATTAAATCTCATGTGATATTTATAATATAATTCAAATATCAATTATAACAAATTATTATATCAAATGAGGTAATATTGTAAGATAATATGTGCCTGGCACATAGTAGGTGTTTAATTAATCATTGTTCCCTTATTGCCTCCTTCCCTTCCCTGTGTGACATTGGGGGATAAAAGAGTATTGGATTTGGAGTCAAAGAAACTGATTTTTTAATTCTAACTCTACTGTTTACTATCTGTGACTTTGAGCAAGTTACTTTACCCACCTTATCCTCAGTTTCTTCATCTGCAAAATGAGGTTTGGACTAGAATTAGATCATCTTTAAGGTCCCTTCCAGCAATAAAATATTATTTCTTCCTTCATCCCTTGGTTATCTAATGAAATGGAATTTTAGCACTTAACTTCATAAGTGATTGAATCACTGTTGAGTTGCTATCTATACAAATATAAAAATTTGGCCAACATTTATTAAGTACCTCTTTTATGTCAAGGGCAGTAAGATTAAGTGACTTGCCCAGGTTTCAAGCATAGATGGATAAGTGAATGTTGATGCCATTCACAAAAATAGGGAGGTCATGAAGAGGAATATCTTTTGGGGGAAATAAAAGTTTCTGGAAAGCAGTCTGGCAGAAATCCAGTTGAGACTACATAACAAGATAAGCTCCAAATGAATGCATAACAGATATGAAAGCCCACATAATAAACAAATTAGAGGATGTAGGAAGGAAATACTTTGCACAGCTATGAATTTGGGAAGAATTCATGATCAAACAAGGAATAGAGATAATCACAGGAGATAAAATGAACAATGTTGATTATATAAAATTCAAAAGTTTTTGCACAAATAAAATTAATTCAGTTATAATTAGAAAGGGAAAAGGTAACTAGTAATAAATCTCTGCAGTAAGTTTCTACCATTAAGTTCTCATATCCAATACATGTAAAGAACTGATTCAAATATATAAGAACCAGAGCCATTGACCAATAAATAAATGGTCAAAGAATATGAATTAAAGGTTCTTGAAGGAAGACATTTGAGTTATCTATAGCCATATGGGGAAAAAATGCTCCAAACCACTAATAATTAAAGAAATGCAAGTTAAAACAACCTTGAGGTTTCACTGTATGCCCATCAGATTATCAAAGATGACAAAAAAGGAAAATGACAATTGTTAGATGGACTGCAGGAAGATAAGCACACTAACCAACACATTGTTGGTGGAGCTGTCTCAGTAACTCTGCAAAGAAATAGAACCTAGGTGCACCAATAATAGGTCTCTTTAATAAAAATATTTTCAAATGCCCCCAAGTAAAAGCAGTCCCCAAAGTGATGAAGAAGTGGTTAATTGGAAGGTAAACACAATTAAAAGTCACCTGAGAGGTTAAAAGCAAGAAAATTGTCTGGTGGCCAGTTGGATCCCAAATCAATCCACCTATGGACAAAGTTAATTCAAACTTCCTTAGGTTTGCTCCATAACTTCTTAGTTCACAACAGTTTTGGTTGGCATTGTGGGAGTGTGTATGTGATGGGGTGAGGGGTGTGAACTTTAACTCAAACTTCCATGAGTAACCTGGCACACAACAGATTATTCATTGGTCCAGATTTTCTGGAAAGTATTTTGGAAATATATTCCCCTTAAATCACTAAACTGTATGTATCTTTTGACCCCAAAATTTCACTACTAGGCTGATACTCCAAAGAGATCAAAGAATAAAGAAGGGCTCACATGTACAAAAATATTTATAACCACTCTTTTTGTAGTATTAAAGAAATGGAAACTATGGGGTTGACCATTTGCTAGGGAATGGTTGAACAAATTATGACCTTATGAATGTAATGAAATATTGTTGTTCCAGAAAAAAATAATTGAAGGGTCAGTTTCAAGGGAAATCTAGAAAGATTTATATGAATTTGATGCAGAATAAAACAAACAGAATCAGAAGAGCTATTTATATAATAATAACAACATTATTATAAATTTAAAAAAACACTTTGAAAGACTTAGGAACTCTGATAGTGATATCAACTACCACTCCAGAGGAACTATGATGAAGCATAATGCCCGTCTCCTGCCAGAAAGGTTATGGTCTCAAGACACAAATGAAACATAAATTTTCAGAAATATTCAATGTGTGGATTTATTTTGCCTGAGTTGCATATTTATTACAAGAGTTTTGTTTTTCCCTTTTGTTCTTGTCAATTTTAGGGAGGGAATTAGCAATAGTATTGTCCAAAAAAGAAAGGATATAAGAAGGAAAGAGGGGTCATTGTAGCATTTTTTTTTCCAATACTTGGAAGGAAACACATAAGTAGGACAACTTTGAAAGTAACATTGAATTTATTATATACTTAAACAGAAAAACAAGATATATGTAATACAGATCTGTGGTTTCATGTACAATCTTCATTATTGACTCTATAGAAAATATTAATTTTATCTGGTATCTAAGTTCCAAATGTTTTAAAAAAATTTTTTTTTGAAAGAAAGATAATCCATTTCTTTGTGAATATAGTGGGTTTGAGGTGCTGGTAGGACATCAAGATGGAGATAGCCAATAGACAGTTGGAAATAAGGGTCTGGAATACATGAGAGAGGTCAGAGCTAGGGATATATAGTGCTGGGAATAGTTTGCATAAAAATCATAGCCCGGTTCAGGACTGCCTCATTTAGAATTACTGCTGTATTCACCAACACCCTAGGTTATTTTGCCCTTAACCAGCTTGCCTTGCCAATCCTCAACCTTGATCAGTCTCACTGTATATTTTTACTGCTCTTGAGCCATAGAATACTGCTGGAAAAAGTCCTAAAACTACACAGACTGGATCCTTTACGGAGGATCCTTACTGCTCTTTGACATCCATTTATTTTTCTCTTGTTGACTTTCTAATGCACTCTCCATGACAGCAGTTTTCAACCTTCTTTCTCCCAAAGCCTCTAATCCTCGTTACCCTTCTGCATGTGAGCTTGCTTACTAATTTATGGAGAAGATCAAGGCTAACTACCTTTCTCTTCATTTCAAAATGTCTCTGGGTCTATGCCAAAACTCTAAGCTCAGAGGAAAGGATGGCTTTCCTCCTTTCCAAAGTTAACTTAATTCCATCCCCTTGAACCTCCTCTGGGAGACCTAGCTTCCTTATCACCTTTCTCCTTACCCTCTTCAATCTCTTCCTTTCCATTGGATCCTTTCTTCTTGCCTGTAAAAAGTCGAAGGTCTCTCCTATCTTGAAAATGACTTTATGTGACTCAGCTTTCCCTATTTCTTGCCTTCATTTCACAGCCAAACCAGTGGTCTCCATTTCATCATCACCCACTCCTTAACTTCCTATAATCTGGCTTCTATCCAAAATATTCTATTAAAATTTCACTCAGACATCACCAGTGATCTAAACACCAAATCCAGTCGCCTTGTCTGAGGCCTCATTCTCCTTGATGTCTACGTAGCATTTGACATTCTTTATGTCCTCTCCTGCTTGACACTGTCTCCCTATAACACTAGGGTGACAGTGGCTTCCCTTATGTGTGCCCTTGGCAGGTATCCCAGTTGATATTCAAAGTGTTACAGTAGTAGTAGCAGCAAGTTCATTTGTGATTTGACACTATCTCATGGTTTGCCTTCTGAAAGCCTACAGTAACACATAAGGTGTCACTTTACCATTAACCAGCAAGGGAATGTAGTTTATAATTTCACCAAGTGCCTCACACTGGAGTACACTAACAAAATGATCCCATCAACATCCTTTTGATGCATGTACTAAATATTCTCTCTGTGTCCATGTCCTAGAAGTTAACAAAGCCACTAGCTACAAAAGGCCTGATAGGAAAGAAATCCCTACTGAACCTGGGTTCTGAAAGAGTCCAGAATTATTAAAATAAGGAAACCTCTAGTTCGAGTCTTTACCTCTGGGAAATTTCCTAGCTCAATTTTGTTGCTTCATATTGGATTTACAAAGGCGATCAACTTTTCTTTGGCCAAATGGTTGATTTAGAATAGCAAAATTTCGAAGAAATTATCATGTATTCCTCTCTGGTGGAGGAGCATTCTACCCAATTATCCTCCCAAACATCCTGCTTCACCCAAAGGTCATGGAAAAGAAATGGTAAGTGGGGGAGGAGCAATGCTGCTGCAGAGTGCCCAGATCCAGGTCCTGGACCAGAATAGTGAAAGCAGAAACAACAGAGAATGCTTGGGGGTTAGAATGATCTCCCTGCCTTCCCACCAACTGACTGAGATTTCATGGTAGCTTCCAGTGCAGTCCCACTCTGCTTTCACCTCCATGATGCCTTGTTTTAGCTCCAAGTTCTCTGCCTCTGAAGCATTCATATTTGAGATGTGTTCCAGCTTTCTCTCCTGCGCCTTGTCTGAAGGGGAAAAGGGTAAGAACCAACACTATTTCTCTTCATTCACTATGTTGCATGAGCAACAAACAATTACCACCAGTATGGAGAAGGAAAAGAAAAAAAAAGTCTGAATCTCAAGGATACTCATATGGAAGTAAGGAAAAAAGAATCCAGGACTGTTGGCTTATTGGCTTCATCAGGCTTCTGACCTCTCATGTGGCTTACCCCAGAGCAATTATCTACTCCCCTGGCATTGCACAAGTGTGGGTGGCATCCAGAGTCTTTCCCTGGTGGAGAGTCGGACAGAAGATAGGAAAGAGAGACCTTAGAAATGTTGCATGCCATCCCTCCCTCTGTTCCCAGCTGCCTTGTCTCCCCTTGGGATACATGACAATCCAGAAGAGATAAGGAAGTCTCCTGTGGGCCCCAGTTATATTATATTGATTTCTGTGGACATCAGTTATACTATGTTGACTATGTCAACAAAAACTCTCAGACCACTCTTTCTTCTGTACTAATTCCTCTTCTTCCTCATGCTCCATTAATAAAAGCACACACTAAAGTTCAGCTCTCTAATCTTCTCTGTATATGCCCTCTATTTTAGAGATCTCATCTTCTCTCAGCTTCAGCTACTATACTAACTCAATGAAATTGACTGCTAAGTCATGAGAGATAGACTTGACCATTTCCAAACTGATCTCTAAATATTATTTTCATCAATTTTCATCACTTTGCTCCAAAACTTTATGTAGCAGGGCTATGAAGGATGACTTGTTTCCCTACTTCTAAGGTAATCCAAGAGTGTGTTTGTTAATTAATACAATTTCAACATATTTCTCAATTAATCAACTAAGCTCAGAGCCCCTGCCAGTTCATTAAATATTAATTTAATAAACTAGAGAAACTTCCAATAATAGTTACTTATGTGTATCTATATCTTAAATCCCTTAATCCTCTGGGATAGATAAATATGTGTAAGTATTCTGGCTTCACTCTCTCAGAGTAAGGTTAGCATATCTCTTCCTCATGTTTCTAGGGGTACTTCTGAGGAGTTGGAGTGCATCTCCTCTAATGCTACTGGATCAAGCCCTCATTCTGGTGTGATCACCCCACTACTAGCCTCAGTTGCATTTAGCCACTTAACTTCAATTAGCTTTTGCCAAGTGATATTTACTTTGAAGAGAGAACAAGAACAGAAGTAGAACATTTTCTCCCCCCCTCCCAATATTTTAGTAATATATACTCCCTTATGCTACCTTAGTCCCTAGGAAGAGTGGGCTCAGATCTAATGCAGTTTCTACATAGCATTAGTCCCACCAAGTTTATGTCCAAATGCAGCTTTACTGTTGGATGAGCCCTATCTCAGTTACCACTGGGTTAGGTCCCATAGGTTATCCTTTGCTGTTCTTCAAAGCCTCAAAACTGGACCATCTAGCTGAAAATTTAGCATAGATTCCATTCTTGAAACTCCTAATAGCTTTCAAAACTCACAAGGTCATAGCCTTCAATCTCCTTCATCTAAATACACACACACACACACACACACACACACACACACACAGAGGCAAAGGACCAAGTCTGGATTCATTGTCCACATGTTGGCCTCAGATGGAGAGGGTTTAGGTCTTCTCCCCTAACAGCATTGTCTCTCTCACTAAAGTGGTACTAGATAGTAAAAAGATAGACTGAAAGGGAGTAGTAAATTCTGGTAGACTAGTGCTTTTTCAGTAAACCCCAGTTTTAGCTACACATCCTCAGCCAATCAAAGAGGCCAGAACTAGTTACAGAATGTCTGCACCTGTTCCAAAGTCCACAAGAGGATTGCATTAGATGAGCACACTGCAGATTCATAAGGTCTATACTTATTGGACAGTTCCCTATTACAGGTAGGGAAAGAAAGAGGCAGACAGAAAGACAGACAGACAGAGACAGAGACAGAGAAGAGGAGAGAGGGAGAGAGAGAGACAGCGCACACAATTACTATGTGCCAGGTACTTTGTTAAGTTCTAGGGATACAAATACAAGCATATAAGACAGTCCCTATTCTCAAGGAGCTTGTACTCTAGTGGGGGAAGAAAATACACAAAGGAGAACTGTAAAGTAGAGGGATTGTTTCAGTAGAGGGGGAGTTGTGGCAGCATAGTGTGAAAATGGCTGGGAAGTAGTATCAACAAGATGAGGGAAAATCTCACCTAATAGAGCTGAGGGCCTCAATGACAGATTTTAGGTTACTAATAGGGAAGAGATAGGAGTGATGGTCTCAGTAGAGAAGGCATAGAATGAAATAAACATGAAAGTTACTGAACATATGATTTTTTAACAATGAACTAATAAAATAGATAATTATTTGCTGTTAGCTGTGATAATGATCACAACCAGAGTCACCTCAAACCTTACTGTAAATGCAGATGACTTCTTTTTCCTTCTGAAAATATAGTCCTGCACTATTTAGTTCATTAAGGATAGCAAAGTCTCTTCATAAGAATTCTCTCCATTCTCTTCACCAGATTAAGGTTAAAAGCAGTTCCATCAAGAAAGATTTCTCCATCCTCTTTCTCTCTTTCTTCTTTGGCTTCTCTCTAGCCATGACAGGAAAACAATATCTTCAGCCTCTCTCAAGTTCAAGCTAATTAAATGTGATGAGTTTCTCCAGATTCCATCATAAAATTCTCTTTATGATATTTCTTTACAAATATAACAGAATAGTTCTAATTCTGAGAGGGATAATTTTCCCTTACCTTATCTCTGTTTCCTCCATAGTTTCTCCCATAGATACTTTTAGATCCAAATTAAACTCACATACATTCTCCTTGACTCTACAGAGAAAAGCATTTCATAGAATGATAGTTACAATTGTAACACCAAACTGTCCTTTCCATAACATTCCTTTTGACTCTTAAAAATACAGTAACAGTGTCTGTAGTCTCCATGAGAATCTAGTGAAACAGGTATTACACTTAAATGGTACCCTGGAGGAAGTGTTCTAACATCCACATCTAATAGATTTCTCATCACTTCCAATTACTACTAGACTACAACAATAATACACCACAGTCTTGGAGGAAGTGAGGCAAACGAACAAGCACCAAAACTTGACCCTACCCATCACATTCTCTCTCTCCTGGAACAAGCAAGCAAGATGAAGAATATCAAATGAGTAAACTCTGGCATAAAGTTTATTCTATGTTTCCAGAGTCTATCATCTCTATGGGAATGCTCTCTGGGCAGCAGCCTGGGGGAAAAAAATTACACACACACATATTCCTTGCTGGGGCCAGAATCTCTGTAATCCCTTGCAAAAATCAGCCTGGGTGTACTTAAAATTTGTCATCATGTAGTACAAAATCAGATGTGGTGATGAATGTTTGTAGATCCTGCTGCTGGGGAAGCTGAGACTTATTGATCACTTGAGTTCAGGAGAGAATAAGAATTAGGAACCTACCTTGGTGGTAAGAGAAGCACAGGCTTATCCTACTGTTATCCTGGGAATGGTTTATTATGAGGACATGTCATAGGGTGGGTGGGCTTTTACCACCAAGGAAACTGGGACATTGAAGGAAAAGTTTACATAAGAACTTGATACATCACTGGAACAATGGATTTCACAGAAGATACTTCTGAAAGCCAATTAAATCAGTTGGAAACTTAGATGGAGACTGTCCTTTCTCCCTATTTAGATGTTTAAGCTGGGTTTGGCAGGTCCTCCCAAGTGCTGCTAGAACTAGATTAAAATATAATTAGGAAATATTTAACAGAATAAAAATACAATAAAACATAAACAATGGTAATTTGTGGTTTTCTAAATCACAGATCCTTCTGTATGGTTTAGTTGTCCATTTCTGTTTGAGTCTGACACCACTGCCCTATATTCTCTGATTAGCCAACATGGGAAATAATTTGATTACGCCTTTGGAGTGAAGTCCCACCTAAGTGACATCAGACTTTACCTGGGTGTCTCCTCTGGCAAACCACTGCAAAGAACTAGAGAAGCCAACTGGTGGAGTGTGTGTGGAATTGTGTAAATATGGCTATCTATACAAATAGCAGGATGAGGAACAGTACCCACTGCCTAACTTAATGGGTGGAGATTGAGACTCTTGCAGAAGAAACTTTCAGTATGGCTCTTGAAACATGAGGTTGATAGGGAGAAAATCATCTCTCAACTAATGGGAGTACTAGTAAAGCTGTATCATGACAGTATCTAGGCAGAAAGAACCTTTCTGCTTCACCCGAACTTATGGCATCCCCTGAAACCCTAACCACATTTGGTAGTCTTGAGTTACCCAAATTCTTGTATTTAGATTTGAAGGAAATCTGGGATGTCATCATAGGGTAAAGAGTGAAGTTCCATCAAGGCATGAATCATTTTAACTGTAAGATGGTGAGGAGATCTGAGGCTACATGCCTGAAGAGAGAAATGCTGACAAATATGAGGGGCTGTGTGAAACTGGCAACCAGGCTACTATCATATTGGGTCTATTTCATGGTTACTGTTCAATAGTTTTTCAGTTTTGTCTGACTCTTCATGAGTCCATTTGTGATTCTCTTGGCAAAGATACTGGAGTGGTTTGCCATTTCCTTCTCCAGCTCATTTGAGAGATGAGGAAACTGAGGCAAACAGGGTTAAGTGACTTGCCCAGGGTCACACAGCTAAATCTGAGGCTAGATCTGAACTGAGGAAGATGAGTCTTCCTGACTCCAGGCCCAGGGCTCTTATCCACTGTGCCACCTAGCTGCTCACTAGGTCCATTAAGGTACCCTAATTTCCATTGGTAGTTTGTGAGCAAGCCAAGGGCATCACTACTCAAATGGAGGAGGGTAGAAGACCTCTTCTAGGTTGAGTTGTGGTGTTCACTCTGGATGAGGTATTTTGTGAAGAGACATGAACTTAGGAATTGGACACTTTTGGCAACCTCTGTATGGGAGCTGATAAGACTCCTCCATACTTCATCCAGTTGATTGGAAGATAGGTGTTACTTTGCTGAATTGATGAAGAAAGGTTGGGATAGCTGCTGGAAGCTCATTGAAAGGTAGCTGAATTCTGTGTGAAATTATCCAGGCTTATTGCTCTGTAGTGCCATCTATAGTTAAAGAGAAGGAATAGCATAGAATTAAATAGAATTATGCTTTGTTTTATCTTCTCCAAGCCTATTCTCCCAGTAAAGCCCAGCTAGCTAATAGCAAAGCAGAAGAAAAGTCTTTATTTTCCTCTTTTTTTCTCTCCTAAACCAGAGAGAGCAATAGAGATCAACACAGACAACCTAAGAAACTTCTTGTGACTATCTTTTCTCAGCTAGTTTTCCTAGTTCTATCTATATCTACCTATCATTTAAATCCAATTCACTTGTATGTCATAGCATCACCTCCCTGACGTCATACTCCTCTTTGAGAACGAAGGACAAACAATAATAACCTATTTATAGCTCCTTCTCAAAAATCCTTATATCTTTTCTTTCTAGCTCTGTATGTCCAAAATCAGGTTCCTGGTGGTTGGTGAGTTATTTGTCTTTACCTTATGAAGTAAAACTCAAGAAGTCCACTTTTCAGTGAGGTATGAATGCAATAGTCCTTATGTGATCTCTCCAAAGACCCTTAAGTTATTTTTAAAATTCTAAAAAGCCACATGCAAATGAACTGGTGGGTCAGAATGCCCTGAAGCCATCCTTACTTTAGTCATTGCATTGCCTCCTCTACATTTATCTTCTAGCCAATTCCCCATTTGCTCCCCAGAACAGTCTGTGCCTCTCAAGCAGTTTATTTGAGAAGCTGTGTTTCTTTTCCAGCTGTTTTTTATTAGTTTTTCCTATATAAATTTTGTTAATGTCTCTTCAGTAACCAAACTATTCACATACAAAAGAAGCAGTATCTTAAACTAGTACAGCATTTCTTTGCATGGCTCTATCTCCTGCCATTGTCTCCATTCTATGGTGCCTACAAATGACTGGAACTTAAGCCCTCCAGCATCATTTCCTTGTTTCTTGGCTTATATCACTTCTCCCAGTCATTTAATAACTACTCTTGCTGGCAGTCATCTACAGATAACTGAGAGAGAGAAAACGAAAATGAAAAAAGTTCAAATACACAGCTCTCATGATGTCTGGGGTGGAAGTCCCTCCCAAGTTCTGAGCAATATTTCCAATGAGATTGTAGCTCAGATCTTTAGGGATAGATAGATAGATTTGTTGTTCAGTTATTCAGCCACATCCTACTCTTCGTGACCCTGTGGACCACAGCACATCAATGCTGTCTGTGGGATTCTCTTAGCAAATATAATGGAGTGGTTTATCATTTCTTTCTCCAGTGGATTAAGGCAAACAGAGGTTAAGTGACTTGCCAAGGGTCACACAGCTAGTAAGTATCTGAGGCTGGATTTTAACTCTGATCTTCCTGACTGTAAGCCTAGTGCTCTAGTCACTGAGCCACCTAACTGCTACACACATATACACACATGCACATGCATGTGTGTGTATGTGTATATATGTAGGTTTGTATACGCATATCATCTTTTAATATCATCAAAGTTTTGTTGTTATGTAACCTTCGGGACAGAGCATCCATATCTGTATTAGTCATTCCTAGCCTGTGTGTATGCTGAATTCATAGCTGGCTAGTGCTTCTAACTTGTTACCTCTGACATGCAACATCCAACTTGTCATTGTCAAAATATAACAGTGGATTATTTTCACCACACACATAGAATTTTGTTCCATTCACATAGACTTTGAACTTTTCAATGACCACCCACTTCAAAGCCAAGAACTCTAGTTTATGAATGGAGTACTGAATCTCATTGCTGGTCAGTCTTCTGCTAGGGAATGTAATTGGTTTCTGGTAATCACTACTGTCTTGGTACCAGACAATTTCCCAGTCTTCCAAGTTGGAATCTGTGTGTGGGACAAAAGATTTGCTTGGATCTGCATAGGTCAACACTGATACATATATGAGACAGTCACATCATTGAAAACTTTATGTGTTTTGGAGAAATTTGGCATTTTTTTTTGCCCTTCTGCTTTTGGATCTCTTCGATTATGTATGCACAAATGAGATCATTCAGTGGTTTAGCAACAATAGCATGGTTCTCAACAATTTTTCAATAATAACTGCTGAATCCTAGAAGTCTTGGCTCTTGAGGATTCTGTGGATGTGACCAATTCAGTAGCACTTCTGTCTTCTAGGGGTTAGTGCTCACATTTTTTGAGACTCACAATATGTGAGTGACTCACATATCTAAGAGAAACTCAGCAAAACTGGCACTTGTCAAATGATAGCTTCAGACCAAAATTCTCTACATCAGAGGTGTCAAACATACAACCTGCCTGTGGCTGCATGCGACCTCACAATGCTCCAAACCAAATTAAAATGTAACTGGGAAATATTTAACAAAATTAAAATATATTACAATGTTTCAAAATTAAGACAATATGTAGCCTGGAGAAATCTTTATGTATGGCCCCTTTCCTTTTTGAGTTTGACATCACTGCTCTAGAGGACCCATCTAAGTTCATCAATGCTTCCAGATAATAAATGTCTCTGAATATTTTTTTAAGCAAGGCAACGGGGTGAAGTGACTTGCCCAGGATCACACAGCTAGTAAGTGTCAAGTGTCTGAGGGGTCATTTGAACTCAGGTCTTCCTGAATCCAGGGCCGGTGCTCTATCCACTGTACCATCTAGCTGCCCCTTCCTTTTTTTTTTTAAATACTATTTTTTTTCCCAATTATATGTCAAGAGAATTTCGAGCATTCATTTTTACAAGATTTTGAGTTCCGAATTTTTCTCCTTCCCTTCCTCCCCCCTCCCCTCCCCTCTTCCTAAAATGGTAGGCAATTTGATATGTTATACATGTGCTAGCATGTAAAACATATTTCCCTATTAGTCACAGTTGTGAAAGAAGAAACGATCAAAAGGAAAGAAAAAACAAAAAAGAATAAAGTAAGTGGAAAGAAGTTTGTTTCGATCTACATTCAGAATCCATCAGTTCTTTATCTGGATGTGGATAACATCTTCCTTCATGAGTCCTTTGTATTTGTCTTAGATCATCATGTAGCTGAGAAGAGCTGAGTCATTCACAGTTGATCATCCCACAATCTTGGTGATACTGTGTACAGTGTTTTCCTGGTTCTGCTCATTTTACTTTGCATCAGTTCATACAATTTGTTCCAGGTTTTTCTGAAATCTGCCTGTTCATCATTTCTTACTGCACACTAATATTCCATTACATCCATATACCACAGCTTGTTCAGCCATTCCCCAATTGATGGGTATACCCTCAATTTCCAATTTTTTTGCCACCACAAAAGGGCTGCTATAAATATTTTTACACATACATTTTCCTTTGTTATTATCTCTTTGGAACACAGACCTAGTAGTGATATTGTTGAATCAAAGTGTATGCACAGTTTGGTTGCCCTTTGGGCATAGTTCCAAATTGCTCTCCAGAATGGCTGAATTGGTTTACAATTCCACCAACAGTGCATTAGTGTCCCAGTTTTCCCACATTCCCTCCAACATCCAACATTTTCCTTTTTTGTCCATCTTTGCCAATCTGATAAGTATGAACTGGTACCTCAGAGTTGTTTTAATTTGCATTTCTCTAATCAAAAGTGACTTAGAGGATTTTTTCACATGACTGTAGATGGCTTTGATTTCTTCATCTAAAAACTGCCTGTTCATATCCTTTGACCATTTATCAATTGGGGGCTGGCTTGTATTCTTAGAAATTTGACTCAATTCTCCATATATTTAAGAAATGAGGCCTTTATTAGAGACACTTGCTATAAAGATTGTTTCCCAGCTTTAAGCTTTCCTTCTAATCTTGGTTGCACTGGTTTTGTTTGTGCAAAAGTTTTTTTTTAATTTAACATAATCAAAATTATCATTTTTACATTTTGTAATGCTCTTTATTTCTTGTTTAATCATGAATTTTTCCCTTCTCCATAGATCTCACAGGTAGACTACTCCTAGCTCTTCTAATTTGCTTATGGTGTCATCCTTTATGTCTAAATCACATATCCATTTTGACTTGTCTTATACCTTATCTTGGTATATGATGTGAATATTGGTCTATACCTACTTTATGCCCTATTGTTTTCCAGTTTTCCCAGCAGTTTTTGTCAAATAGTGAGTTCTTATCCCAAAGGCTGGAATCTTTGGGTTTATTAAACAAGAGGTTACTATGGTCATTTACTACTGTGTTGTGTGTACCTAATCTATTCCGCTGATCCACCACTCTATTTCTTAACTAGTACCAGATAGTTTTGATGATTAGTTTATAATGTAGTTTGAGATCTGGTATGGCTAGATCACCTTTCTTTGTATTTTTTCAATAATTCTCTTGATATTCTTGACCTTTTGTTCTTTCAGATGAATGTTATTGTTATTTTTTTCTAGCTCTATAAAATAATTTTTGGTAGTTTGATTGGTATGGCTCTGAATAAGTAAATTAACTTAGGTAGAATTGTCATTTTTATTGTATTGGCCTAGCCTATCCATGAACAATTTATATTTTCCCAATTGTTTAGATCTGACTTTATTTGTGTGAAAAGTGTTTTGTAATTGTGTTCCTATAGCTCCTGGGTTTGTCTTGGCAGGTAGACTCCCAAATATTCTATATTGTTTACAGTTATTTTAAATGGAATTTCTCTATCTCTTGCTACTGGGTTTTGTTGGTCATATAAAGAAATGCTGATGATTTGTGTGGATTTATTATATCTTGCAACTTTGTTAAAGTTGTTAATTATTTCAAGTAGTTTTTTAGTTGATTCTCTAGGGTTCTTTAAGTATACCATCATATCATTTGCAAAGAGTGACAGTTTTGTCCTCACTGCCTATTCTAATTCCTTTGATTTCTTTTTCTTCTCCTATTGCTATAGCTAACATTTCTAGTACTCTGTTGAATAATAGTAGTGATAATGGGTAGCCTTGCTTCACCTTTGATCTTATTGGGAAAGCTTCTAGCTTATCCCCATAGATACTAAGGAATGTCCCCTTTATTTCTATATTCTCTAGTATTTTTTATGACTTTTTTGGGGGGGCGGGGCTAGGCAATGGGGTTAAGTGACTTGCCCAGGGTCACACAGTTAGTAAGTGTTATATGTCTGAGGCTGAATATGAACTCAGGTCCTCCTGAATCCAGGGCCAGTGCTCTATCCACTGTGCCACCTAGCTGCCCCTCTCTAGTATTTTTTCAATAGGAATGGGTGCTATATTTTGTCAAAAGCTTTTTCAGCATCTATTGAGATAATCATATGATTTCTGTTGGTTTTGTTATTGATATGGGCAATTATGTTGATAGTTTTCCTAATATTAAACCAACCTTGCATTCCTAGTATAAATCCCACTTGATCATAGTGTATAATCCTCATGATATATTGCTGTAATTGCCTTGCTCGTAGCCTTCCCAATAAGATGTGAAATAATTTACCACATTTTATTTCTCCCTTCCTTCTGCACCCAGTGTACTCCTCTTTCTCATCCCTTAGCTATTTATTTATTTTTTTTTTAGGCAATTGGGGTTAAGTGACTTGTCCAGGGTCACACAGCTAGTAAGTGTCAAGTGTTTGGTCTGAGGCCGGATTTGAACTCAGGTCCTCCTGACTTCAGTGCCAGTGCTCTATCCACGGCACCACCTAGCTGCCCCCCTTTGTTGTTTTTTATGTCATTTCCTCAAATTCACCTTATATCTGTACCCTCTGTCTATATCGGGGTGGGGAACCTGCGGCCTTGAGGCCCCACGTGACTCCCTAGGTCCTCAAGTGCAGCCCTTTGACTGAATCCAAACTTCATAGACCAAATACCCTTAATAAAAGGATTTGTTCTGTAAAACTTGGACTCAGTCAAAGGGCTGCACTTGAGGACCTAGATGGCCACATGGGGCCTCAAAGCCACAGGTTCCCTGCCCCTGGTCTATGTATATTCTTTCTAGCTGTACTATTAGTGGTACAGTTTTTAAGAATTACAAGTATCATCTTCCCATGTAAGGATGTAAACAGTTCAGCTCCATTGAATCCCTTATTGTTTTCTTTCCCCTTTTCCCCTTTTTAGGCTTCTCTTGGGTCTTGATATTGGAGATCCAATTTTTTGCTCAATTCTGGTCTTCCTCTTATGAAAGCTTGAAATCCTTCTATTTCATTGAATGACCATTTTTTCCCTTGAAGTAATTTTGCAGGGTAGGTGATCCTTGGTTGTAATCTTAGCTCCTTCGCCTTCTAGAATATCATGTTTCACGACCTCTGATGCTTTAATGTTGCAGATGCTAAGTCCTGCATAATCCTAATTGTGGCACCCTGATATTTGAATTGTTTCTTTCTGGTCACTTGCAGTATTTTTTCTTTGACCTGATAGTTCTGTAATTTGGCTATAATGTTCCTTGCAGTTTTTATTTTGGGATCTCTTTCCTGAGGTGATTGGTGGATTCTTTCAATACCCATTTTGCCTTCTTGTTCCAGGATATCAAGGCAATTTTCTTTGAAGATTTCTTAAAAGATGCTGTCCGGCTCCTCCTTTTGATTATGGCCCTCAGGTAGTCCAATGATTCTGATATTGTCTCTCCTGGATCTATTTTCTAGGTCAGCTGTTTTTTCCAATGAGGTATTTTACATTTTCTTCTATTTTTTTCATTCTTTTGAATTTGTTTGATTGATTCTTATCTCATAGAGTCATTAATGTCTATTTGCCCAATTCTAACTTTTAAGAAGTTTTCTTCAGTTAGCTTTTGTACTTCCTCTTCCATTTGGCCAACCGCACTCTTCAAGGAGTTGGTTTCTTCCGTGGATTTTTATATCTCCTTTTCCATTTGGCCAGTTCTACTTTTTAAGCAGTTATTTTCTTTTTCTAAGCTGTAGGTTCTTTTTTCATAATTCTCTTTCATCACTCTCATTTCTTTTCCCAATTTTTCTTTTACCTCTCTTTTATGCTTTTTGAGATCTTCCATGAGTTCTTTCTGGGCTTGAGACCACTTCCTGTTTTTGTTTGGGGCTTTGCTCATAGGTGTTTTGACATTGTGGTCCTCTTCTGAGTTTGTGTCTTGATCTTCCCTGTCACCATAATAACCTTCTATGGTCAGATTCTTTTTGTTGTTGTTGTTTTGCTCATCTTTTTTTGACCTTTTTCCTTTCTTTTAAATTGGAACTTGGCTCCCAGGGTGGAAGGGGCATTGTCTCAGGCTTCTTGTGCCAGGGGCTGCAGACCCTGGCTGTTTACCTGGTGCTGCACTGATGTTGCCCTGAGGCTCATGGGGGAACCCATGTGTCTGGTACTACACGGAGGGGTTGAATGGGGGATGACTGGCACTGCTGGAGGTCATAGGGGTCTGGCAGCTTACCTGTGCCGAGCCAAGGTCCTAGTGCTGATGTCTGGCTTGTGCTGAGGCAAGTGGGGTGTTTCTGCATTTCCCTGGGGCCACAGTGAAGCACCTGGAGGTTTCCTATTTGCCTGGGGGTATGCTGAGCACATAGGGTCTGCCCATTCCTCTGGCTATGCCAAAGCACTTGGGGGCTCTTGGCATTGGCATTTACCTGCTCCACCACACTGGGGCTCAGGATCTCAAGCTGGTTTGCTGAGGTGGAGTTTGCTGCTGGCTTGCTGGGATGCTTCCCATCCTGCACTGTGCTCCCCTTTAGCCTGAGTGAGATGGGCCTTTCTTGCTGATCTTTCAAGTTTCTGGAGCTAAAAGATTGTTTCACTCTGTCTTTTTGCTGGTTCTGCTGTTCCAGGATATGTTTTGGGGTGCTATTTTATGGTTGTTCAGGGATGAATATGAGAGAGTTATGGCGATTTACTGCTTACTCCATCATCATGTCTCCCCTAAAGTCCCCTCCAACTATTTTCTCCATCAGGTACAGTCTCTGCTAGAAAATGACTACTACACTGAATTCCTCAGCAAAATGAAAAGATTGAACTAGGTGATCTCAAAGATCCCTTCAGGCTCTAAGATTCTATGATTAAATAAATTCAATTGAATTTTGTCTTCATGTCATGAGGGCTACACTCAGAGTAGTTTGTCCTTCCTTGTTCTGGTGTCCTACATGGGGAACTTTGAGTCCTGATTCCAGGCATGTGGTTAGCCAGTACTGGAAGAAAGTGGTTTGGTCTGACATGGAGCACTCTGAAAGGGCCTTTTAGCCTTCCCCTGCCCTGTGATGTGGCAGGTGAGAACAAGGGGCAGTGCTGTATCACTTTAAAAAAAAGAGACAGCTTCTGGCTTAGTGTCTATGCTTTCTTGAGGGGACATCATGTAAATCTGGGACTTGCAGTGACAGTTGAGGCTGCCTTTTCTCCATTCCTGTATCTTAGTGACCATGTTCATGTGGCAACTAGAAAGGAAAAATCAAATAGGTGAGCTTTCAGCTGGAACCCTGGATGCCTTTTCTGCTTTGTTTCTTCTCTTGGGTATACCTTTGAGGTGGAAGTGTCCATGTTCAAAGGCATGAATCTATGAGGTTAGAAAGTCCTAGGTCCTATGAGTGGAACAGTTAGTTAGGGCAACTGTAGGAACCATTGGTCATGGCAGAGGCAGTGAAAGAAGCTTAATATGAATTTCAGAGGAGATTCAGACTTTAGAGGTTCAAGTTATTCAGGGAACAGCTTGCTTTGTCTGCACATGCTTTTTCATCACTGCTAGTTAGAACATTATGTTCCACAATAGTACAGCACTGAGGTGAAATGTAAAATGTCTCTAATTAGCAGTCTTGTGAACTGCTTTATGTTCTGATGAAGTTTAAGTATCATCTTCCAGCAGATTGTAATGACAATTATAAGTTAAGTCACTGAATCCTGTTTTTAAAGGCTTTTTAAAAAATCAGTTGCCTGCTTGTCAATGTCCTGTGTTTAGTATCACTTTTGTGTGTAGGAATAAATTACCTGTTTCATGCCTAGTTTATATTATATATTAAATACCTTTTCTTACTCTACCAGAGGCAGCTGGTGGCACAGTAGATAGAGTTCTAGGCTTGGAATCAAGAAGACCTGAATTCAATTTGATCTCAGACACTTAGTAGCTGTGTGACCCTGAGCAAGTCACTTAACTTCTATTTTTCTCATTTACCTCAACTATAAAAGGCCGATAATAATTGTACCTCTCTCTCAGGGTGAGATAATATTTGTAAAATGAGATAATATAAAAGCACTCGGAACCTAGTAGGCACTACACAAACACCTATTTCCACTCCCCTTTTGTAAGGAAGTCTTAGTTATGAGAAAATAAGTAAAAATATCCCCAAGGAATTAATGAAGGGGACTTAATGTAGGAATGAGTGTAAGAACAGAGAGCTTAATCCTGTCTCATTAGAGGGAGAAAATAAATGTTGAGAGTAGAGAGAGTAGGTAATGTTGAATAAAGAAGGGAGGAAAGAAAAAATGCTTCTCTATGTTTTACAGAAGGCATTTGGGACAATGTGGGCTTGAAAATAATACACTGAGAAATATGTAGGGTTAGACCCTTGTTGGATTGTCACTGCAGCAGCCAAATATCTCAGTTATGGTCTAAGGCAGCAGTTCTCAACCTTTTTTGTGTCATGGATCTCTTTAGCCTTCTGGTGAAGTCTGGGCCCCTTCTCACAGTTATGCTTTTAAATGCTTAAAATAAAATATATAGGATATCAAAGGAAATCAATTACATTGAAATAAAGTTATCAATACATTAAAAGGAAAAAAAAACCTCACAGACCCTAAGTTAAGAACTCTTGTATTAGAGGTAGGCTCTCCCAGGACTGAATCTGGTCAGATTACATACCTAGGTCTAGAACACACTGGGGCAAAGTGCTCCAGCCCCTTGGGCTCCTGTCCCTCAGAGTTAAATTAGTATTATGCATCTTTTCCCTACGGTGCTCAATATATCTACCAAGTACCTAATGTGTGTATGATGTTACTGAAATCAATAAATATCCTTCAAAAATGAATATTGGTGGAGGCAAGTGAATGGATATCAAAAGTAAATTTATAATTCACAAGGTTATCAGTAAAAAGCAAGGGAAAAGATTTCTTTAACTCCATACCTTTTGGAGTAGCTGGAAGGCACTTCCTAAGATTTTCCCTCTAGCTTTGTTTTGCTTTTTAAGATGCTGTATTCCTATCTTGTTTACTTCCAGATGCTAAAGCATTTGATCCTAGAAAAAAAATTAGGTGCCTATCACTTAGTAGGTGCTTAATCAATGCTTGTTAATTGATTGATTGGCTAATTCCAAACAGTCTCCACCAGGTGGTGATATGATTCACAAGATATATGGGGCAGCATAGGCTGTAATATCATTATCCCACCTACTTCCTTCAAGACTCAGCTCCAAGGATTTCTCCCACATGAAGTTTTCCTGATTCCTCCAGCTACTAGTTCCTCTCCCCCCCCCAAATATTTTATATTTCCCTTTTATATTCTTAGCATTTACAAATCCTATAAAATATTACCACACAGATGCAAACAGAATAGACAAGAGAAATGAAAGGGGGACACCTTAGATTTCCTTTCTAAAAAATGAATTCTTATAGAAGTATAATGAATTCCATAATACCAAACAGAACTTAAAGATATGTGCTATTGATGTATTTTCCCTAAACCACTGATTAATAGAAAACTAATTTTTCAAAATTATGCACTTCAGGGAATGCATAAGTCAAAGTAGCACCATGGATTCAGGAATTAATTTGGAGTTAGGATCATAATGGTTTGAATTTGGCATGGAGACTTATTAGCTGTACGACCCTGGGAAAGTCACTGAAATCTCTCTGGGCCTCAGTTTCTTCATCCGAAAAAAAGGGATAATAATAGCACCTACCCTTACAGGGTTATTATAAGAGTTAAATGAAATTGTTCATGTAAAGTATTTTACAAATCTTTTCTTTTTGTTGGGTTGTTTTTTAGTTGTGTCTGACTCTTCATGACTCCATTTGTGATTTTCTTGGTAAAGATACTGGAATGGTTTGCCATTTCCTTCTCCAGCTCATTTTATAGATGACAAAACTGAGGCAAAAAGAGTTAAATGATTTGTCCAAGGTCACACAGCTAGTAAGTAAGTCTGAAGCTAGATTTGAACTCAGGAAGATGAGTTTTCTTGACTCCTGGTTCAGGGCTCCATCCACTGTGTCAGCAGCTGCAAACCTTAACGTACTATATAAATGCCAACCATTATTACCAAAACCTTAGTGTATTGCACTAAGAAAATGTTTATGATTATACTCAGCCTATATGTTAAAATTATAACTCATTCTGTCCAAAACCACTTAAAATTGAAAGGAGTAACCAATGTATAAAACTGAGGTTAGCTATTTATATTAAATTAGAACATGCTTATAAAAGTTGTCAAGAGTGATGATTAATGCCCTTTGGAGAATTACTTTTGGTTTGTTTATGGAAAGAATGATTTTTTTTAAGGTTCATATAGCATCTATCTCAACTCCTTAGCTTGAGCTATTGAATGAAATAAAATGTTTCATTGAAATAAAAAAAATCAATAATCCTATAATAAGGACTATATGTAAATATTATATAATTATACCTCTGTGTGTGTGTGTGGTGTGTGTGTGTTAAGCACATAAAGTGCTGTCCCAGGAAGGCACTGGAGAGAAGACTCAAGCCCTTACATTGAGGAACTTGTCCTGATATGGTTTAGGGATGGAGTATGGTTAGCTAGTTGCTGAATTCCAGACGGATTTTGTAACTCCCCTCCCATAACTCTGGAACTGAAGCTTAGATTTGTTTGTAGTTTCAGTGATCTTGGGCTGCTTTTACAAATTTCCCACCCTTTCTCCTAAAATATCCCAGGGAGGTTGGTAGCAGTAAAGTATTATTAGCCTCATACTTGACAAAAATAAACCAATTATGAGATGCAAAAAGGTTATTTTGCTCAGGATCACCCGGCGAATCAGTTGTGGGCTGAGGATTAGGATACATTCCAAATCTCTTTCCTCACACTCTTTCAAGAAGCATAAAATATGCCACTTCCCCTGCTTTCTCAGAGTTTGCAGTGGGAGACATTATTTAGAGAACAGCTTGCTCTTTCTACACATGCTTCTCCATCATTGTTGGTTGGAATGTGCTGCTTCAAAACTCCTAGAACAGAAGTGAGATTTTGAGCTTAATTTAAAGGCATGGTATGCCAAGTCTTGCTTTCCTTTATCCTTGGCAAGCTACTGAATTACTGAGCATTAGAGTGAAAGATTTTATTTATGAACTACAGACTTCAAATATTTTATTCGTTATTTATATTAATATCATATCATTAATATTAATATATGGGCATTAATATTAATATAGGCAGCTAGGTTGTACAGTGGATAAAGTGTCAGGCCTGGAGTCAGGAAGACTCATCTTCCTCAGTTCAAATCTAGCCTCAGACACTTATTAGCTGTGTGACCCTGGGCAAGTCACTCAACCCTGTTTGCCTTAGTTTCCTCAGCTGTCATATGAGCTAGAAAAGGAACTGGCAAACCATTCCAGTACCAAGAAAACCCAAATGGAGTCACTAAGAGTAGAACACAACTAAAAACTACTGAACAACAACAAAAGTCTGAAATGTCCAATAGGCATGATTATTCCTGCTATGTTCCTCCCTATTTAGGGGCAGCTAGGTGGTACAGTGGATAGAGTGCTGAACTTTGTGTCAGGACTGAGTTCAAATGTGGCCTTAGATACATACTAGCTGTATGACTTTGGGCAAGTCACTTAAGCTGTTTGCCTCAGTTTCCTCACCTGTAAAATACAGATATATAACACCTGCCTCTCAGAGTTGTTGTGAAGATCAAATGAAGTAATTATAAGGCACTTAGCATAATACGTTGTAAGTGCCATATAAATGTAAGCTATTATCATTACTTCTCTTCCTGAGGGATTATCCCTTGTATCAAAGGAGAAAAAAAGAAAAGAAAAAAAAATTTCAGCAAAGTTAAATCCAACATTATACATAGCTAAAGCATAGATTTTAAAATCTATGACAAACTAATTGAAAACAAATTTAAATTGGTCAAAATTTAGAGTTGGGAGAAATCATTGCAGAGAAAGACCCACCTTCTTCATTATCACCAGCAACGACTACTGACAAACTACAACCAATAGGAGCATAAACTTAGGGATGCTGGAGTGGCGGCACCCCCAGGCTACCAGTACTGCTTCTAGCCTGTTGTCCTCGGCTGTCATCCTGGGAAGAAACTCCTGTCAAGATGAAGCCTGGCAACTACTCCTGCAGATGCTACAGCTGCATTTATTGAAGACCCAGAAAAGAAGTTCTTGTTGCCAAAGTCCTAGGCATTGTCAAATGGTACAACATCAGAAACTGATACGATTTTATCAGTAGAAAGGACCTCAAAAAAGAGGCATTACTATCTGCTTTACTAACACACTGTAAGGATCATGGGACCTTTCTATCTGACTTGCAGCTGAAACTTTCCATACATGTTGTCTCCCCCATTAGAATGTGAGCCCTTTGAGGTCAGGGATTGCCTACTTCTATATCCCTAGTGCTTAGTACACAGTAAGCACTTAATAAATGCTTTATTTATCAGAAATTTTTTTTTTACTCTATAAGTCTTTGTACTTTTATTGCATCTTCACATTCTGCATTATAGGATAGTTATTTGTGTATATATAATATCCTTACTAGACTAAACTCCATAAATGAAGGGAATGTGACTTGCTCTTTATTAAGCACAGTGCTTTGCACATAGTATGACTCCAGTCCCCTTCAAATGAATAAATTTGATTTCGTATTTGAATGCTGATTGGCAAATGGAAATTATTTTCCACATTTTCCAAGGTAAGAGAGTAGTATGTGGGTAATCACGTAGGGAGAAGAGAAAATAATATTCCTTAAAGCATTATCTACTGAAAAATGCACTTGTTGAAAGAAAGAACTATTGATATCTTCTGAGCTGAATCATCAGTTTCAATTTTTGAAAACCTCTTAATTACCTATTGGGGGGAGGGAGGCACATTTTCCAGACCCAGACTACTGAACTGGTGGCAAGTCAACATGATCTGCAAACTGACCTTTGATTTGTATTTGGCTGGGGAAAAGTTGCTGAACAGGGCTCTTAATACTGAACCTGAAAAGCAGATTTGTGTGGCATGTCCCTAATCTTCCTCTCCCACACTTCACTTTCTCTATACTCTATTTCCCTTCCCTCTTCCTCTCTCTACATTTCTGTGCCCTATGCTAAATGCTTCTCAGATACTACACGGCTTATCCCAGCGGGTAGTAGTTTTCACATTTTCTTAGTTTCAAGATCTGAGAAGAGTATCATGAACCAATAGCTGGAGGAAACAACTAAGAGTCAGCACTCTTGGGTTCCTCTCTTAAAGTTGACACTAAGTCATTATGACCTTGGATATATTTCTCACTGCTTAACATTGAATAAATATCAAATTATCTTCTGGTAGACTGAACATTTCTATATTATTGTATCTGTCCTTTAGGATCTAGTATTCAAAAGCAGTCTACCTTGTAGACAGAAGTTAGTTTTCTTTGCAAAGGTTTGTTTTTTTTTTCAATGTGGAGTTTTTCTTAATTTTTAACTTACCTGGAGATAAACATGGGGCCTATCATCTGCCTAGCACAGTGTTTTGTACATAGTAAGTACTTTTTTTTTCTGAGAGAAGAAAGGGAGGAAGGGAGGAAAGAAGAAAGGGAGGGAGAGAGAAAATGAGAGAGAAAGGAAGGAAGAAAGGGAGGGAGGGATGAAAGGAGAAAGGAAGTAAAGAAGAAATAAATGAAGGGAGAGAAGAAAGAAAGGAGGAAGGGAGAAAGGAAGGAAAGAAGAAAGAAAGGGAGGAGGAAAGAAGGAGAAAGGAAGGGAAGAAGAAAGAAAGGAAGGGAGGGAGAAAGGAAGGAAAGACTGTTTGACAGAAGAATTTGGAGAATCTAGGCAGATCCTCTTGCCTCCAGTGCAGTTAAGCTTCCTAAAGAAAGGTCTTTAAGGAGGATTAATTTCTCTTTGCCTCATCTTCCCTAATCAAAAACTAGAGCAAATGAAGACTTTGTAAAGGACGTTGCTTGTAAAAGACTTTGCTGTCATTAAGTGACAGGGCCTTTATTAGGTCATACAAAATGTCAGCTGTCATTCCACCTGGTAGTTTTCTTCCCATGTCTAGTATTCACTGAGGACTTAGTAGTTCTTCTTTTCCCCTAGCAATCCTGTCCTTTCTGCTTGTGCCTACAGAAATGCGTAGTAGGACAGAGACGTGCTCTTTCTTAGCTCCTTTTAGATTCTCATGGCTTCATTGGAAGATAGAGAAGCTTTATTTATTTATTTTCTCCTTTATCAGAGAACTTGGTTTGAGATATTCTCTCCTATCTTGAAGTAAAGGGGCTCCCTTTCAACCAGAAATGAAATGACACCCTAAGTTCTTTTGAGATAAGCGTTCTCTAGGTTTTCATCTGGAAGATCAGATAAGCTATATTTTAATGGATTGCTTGCTTCGCCATTTATAGCTGACAGATATACACACTCACAAAAATAAACTCATATAGAAGATCTAAAAGAATTTCAGAGTATGATTACTGTAAATGAAGCTTAAAGCAAAAAACAAAACAAAACAAAACGAAACCAAAAACTGAGTGTGTTTTAGACCTCTTGGATCTGGTTTTACATGAGGATCTATGAAGGAACTCCTAATGTGTTTGCTGCAGGCTTGAAGTTCAATTCCCTGAGCTCCTTGGTATTTGCTTTAGGCTGTGCCTGACTCAGGCCAGTGTCCTAATAGTTTAGATTCACTACTGGAACAAAATGAGAAACTCATGGGTCATTCAACAGTTAACAAAAAGAGATTTACTTAGCCATAGCAGGAGAAGGATAATCAACAAGGATAGGCATTGAAGACACCTGGAGTTGATTAAATTGAGTGAAGCTCTACTGCCTGAGTTGCCCACTGGGACCCACCAACTAAGTTTTAGAACACCTTGGGAGCTCCTTGTGGCTGTTTTGTACTCAGGAAAAGAAGAAGTAATGTTAACAGTCTGAGCCTTTAGTCCTCTGAGCCAACCAAGCCTAGATGAGATTTTTAATACCTTTTAAGGAAAATCTTTCATGGGAGGAGGGGTTAGGATATTACTTCTGCCACAGTATAGGCTGATGAATATGGAAATGACAGTGGGATGGCTTAGGAAGAGAGTAGGAGCAATATCTTCTAGAGTCCCTACCATGTAGGCTTGGCTAGTTTTCCCCAGAAGACAGGGAACTTATCCTCAAGACTGCTTGATCCAGAGGACTAAGACTCAAGCCACTGGCTTCCCAGTTGCCAGAACATAAAAAGCCCTGCCCTCAAGGAGTCAATGCCCCTCACACTCAACTGATATGAGTCAACCCTGACATATGAGTTAACTTACACTTCTGATTCAACACACCTTTCTGACCAGAAGTATTTCCATATGGAGACCAGGCAAATTGCATCTACCTGAACTAGTGCTGCGGCCTTACTGAGTGTCCTTTCCATGCCACTGTGAAGTTGTTTTTTTGTTTGTTTTTTTTTTGTTAAGCGTTGGTTGGAAGTGTTTCATTTTGTCCCAATCCCTTTCCTTCAAGCTCAGGGTTTCATGGTACTGCAGCTTGATGCCTTCCCCTACCCCTTCCTCTATGTATGTTACCAAGCCTCCTTGCAAGTTGGTGAGGGAGGATGTAGGGATGTATCTAGGAAGGCATTTTCTCTAAGCTGAGGACTTTATCTGCCATGGGACAGACAAGATTGTGGCTTTTTAAAAATATTTTTGTACAAAATTTTAAAGATATGTGAACACCAAAAACAAAAACAAAAAAACCCCAGACTATCCAGAGTTAGGCATCTCCCAGAACAAGGGTCTAAGATAGATTTCACTGAGCAAATAAAATTTTTATAGGCTTTTAGAAAATTATGCCAATATGATGAGTGTTTATTAAACACTATGTGTCAGTAGATTTAATACAGTGCCATGGAGTGGATAAAGTGCTAGGTTTGAGATTAGGAAGATCTGATACTTCCTAGCTATGTGACCCTAGGTAAGTCATTTATACTCTATGTGCCTTGGATACTTCTTTACAATCTAATTGGTGGTCTTCTATCTTTGTTAATAGAAACTATTCCTACTTTTGAGGTGACATA
Source organism: Vombatus ursinus (assembly GCF_900497805.2). Lineage (NCBI taxonomy): Eukaryota > Metazoa > Chordata > Mammalia > Diprotodontia > Vombatidae > Vombatus > Vombatus ursinus. The sequence continues at coordinate 15,198,391 of NW_020954579.1, forward strand.
GAGCTTTTCTTTTTTTCTTTTCTTTTTTTACTGTATGTGGAAGGCTCTGCACTAGGTATTGAATATGCAAAGATTTTTTTTAAAATGACAGTCAAAGAATTTACATTCTACCCATAAGGTTCTTTCTATGCCACCGAGGAAAATAGATTTGAAAAGGCAAGTACTGAACCGGGAGAGCTTATTTCAGATAGTCTGAAAAATATAAGAAACCCATTTTGTAATAAGAACAGCTGCCTGTACATTCCCGTCTTGTGTTCACACACACACACACACACACACACACACACACACACACACCACTTTTTGGTGATCTATTCTCTGCATCATGAGATGGATTTAATGTGGCATCTCTAAGCTATAATAAGACACATGTGTTCACTTGAAGAAAAAAAAAAAAGCAATGTGATTCAGAGGCAGCGACCAAATAGTCCCAAAGCAGAGGAACTTTTAAATGGGGAGCTCCCTTCTTAATCTAAACAGATTTTATTTTCATCCTTAAACTGGCTAGGGCAAATATCAAGGCAGGGTGAGGCAGAGCTGTGATATGTCATTAGAGCCCTAGTGTTGTAGCCTCATTCCCTTCATTCCCTACTCACCAAGCCCACATTTCCTAAATTCCCATGGGGCCTATGCCCATTTTCTCTTGTTTCTCCAAGGATGGAGAGGTGCTTAGGGTCACATAGCTTTATCCTCAGCTGCTGGAGTGTCCCTCAGAGAACAGGGATCAGCGGCTACATGGTGGGAGACATCCTGTTCGGCATTCCCCAATATGTCCTGCTGCAGTCCAATTTTGGTTCTATTAAATGTAAGGTTCTTGCAGTTCCCTGGGATTTACTTTGTAAATTTAAACATGCTAAAATCTAAAAATGTACCTGTTCAGTGGATATATCTTGCCATTTGTCTCTACACCATTAAAGCATGTGTATGTATTTGTATATATAGCCAAGTAGCTAGAAGAAATCTGCTAGTCTACTCCCTGTCTCCTGCTTCTAACCTATTTAAAATGTATGACCATTCATCTTTTTTGTTTTTTAAGTGTGATATAGTTGATGAAAGATCAGTATTCACTGAGTAGGTATTACAGGTAATACTATATCATGCTTTTTCAGATGGCTGGGCAAGGAGATTATCACTAACCCAGGTTCAATATTGATCTAAGGGTAATATGAAATATGACTCAAGATTATTAAAATATGGAAAATACAGAAATCTCTATGGTTAATCACACCCATACCTTAAGGTCTATAGGATAAGGTGTGTCTGGTGGCATAGAAAATCCAAGTAATCATTCCCAAGTGCTTAATCCTTTTTTGGGAGCCTTGTACTTGCTCAGGGCTTATCTGATCCTATTTTCTTTTCTCTCAAACTGAACCTGGGTCCCATGTTGGGTGAGGATGAAGTTCTATTAGAATATCCCTTGCAGTGGCAGGGACCCATTGGAAAATTTTGGTGTGTCACATGCAGAAACACCTGGGGATTTTTTCCAAGTCTCTGGTTGAATTTCCTACATGTTTCAAGAATCTCTGGAGAACATTTGAGTACCCTATGCTGTTGCAGGGACCCAGAGGAAGTGAGTTGAGAAAGGGCATTTTGAGTACCAAGACAGGTCCTTATTAGGGACTAAGAAAGCAATAATCTCTGATAAACTTTGTAAAAGAATCTTTGTTGAATTTACATAACTGTTTTGAAGGGGGAGGGGGAGGCGAATATGATTTTCACCTATCCATGGGGAACTCTATGAGATTGTGCCACATTGACCATTTTGAGACTCTTTCCTGAATGGTACTGGAGAAACAGTACTTTCCATGGAACCTCCAAGGACTATTCTGAATTGGAGATATGGACAATATGTTAAAAATTCATCCTAACTGATTCAATAAGAACAGCAACTTCTTAAATTGGGAGGGAGGGGGCAGAGTGTATTGGGGAGAATGGCTAATGATGTTCCAGTTCTTTTTTTGAGACAATCAAGGTTAAGTGACTTTCCCCAGGTCACACAACTAGTAAGTATCTGGGGTCAGATTTGAACGCAGTTCCTCCTGATTCTAGGGACAATGCTTTATCCACTTCACCACCCAGCTGCCCTTGTAATAGGAATAGATAAACAATATCCAGTCAGTCAGTACCTCATGCAAATAAGCAGTAACTTATCAATAACACGTGATTTAAAAACAATCACAATGCTATTGTAATCCTATAGTGGGTCCATCCATGAAGAAGAAATTCCCAACAATGGGAAAGCAAAAAAAAAAAAAAGTCAAAAATTGAATTGGAAAAAAGATTCTAGCAAAAGAACTAAAAAACATTTTAAAATTGGAATCTGGAATAAGAAAAAAAATTCCCAGAAAAAATTCAGCAAAACTGAAATTAAAATTCAGCTCAATATTCAGGATAATAATTTTTAAAAAATCTTTCAGGATTCTGAATATCTTCAATTGTGACACCTGAGTCACTGAGGAAGTTCTGATTAAAAGTAAAAACAAAACAATCAGATGAAGGGGGAAAAGGAAAAAAAAAATTCAAAATATCCTAGATGCATTTCCCATCCCAACCCCTCTCCCCCTACCCCAATCCCCACTATGTGACATACTTGGTACAGAATAACTTGCACTGGGCAGGTAACAATTGAAGTATTATGTTAGCAGCTCAGATCACACTCAGCTTGTGGCCTACACTCCATAATTCTACAAAAAAATCAAGCTGTCAGTTGATTAATTAATTAACAATTGAGCAAGACACCCCACCTCCCAGCCACTGGACCCTCTCTAGTTCACCAAGGGTCACCTAACCGTTGTATCAAACTGTGTCCCTTCAGATAGCTTGACAAGAATCATAATGTTGTTGTTCAGTTGTTTTTCACTTGTGTCCAACTCTTTGTGACCCCATTTGGGATTTTCTTGGCAAAGATATTGGAGTGATTTGCCATTTCCTTCTTCAGCTCATTTTACAGATGAGGAAACTGAAGCAAACAGGGTTAAGTGACTTGCCCAGGGTCACACAGCTAGTAAGACTGAGGCCAGACTTAAATTCAGGAATATGAGTCTTCCTGACTCCAGCCTTGGCACTTTATCCACTTTGCCAGGTAGGTTCCCTATGGCAAGGGGCACGGCCATGACAATACACAGTTGGGAGATGGAACATCTTGTTCCAGGATAAGTAGTACTTTGCCAGTCATCATACATTTAGTAAATGTCTGAGGCAGCATTAAAACTCAGATCTTCCTGCTATCATGTCCAAAGTTCTAACCATTAAGTCACCTCATTGGCCCAGGTTCAACAGTGGTCTAAGGGCAATAAGAAATATGACTCAGTATTATTAACATATGGAAATCTCTATGACTCACCACACCCCATATCTGGGAAATTTCCTGCTCATTGTCAAGCAACCATCACATCCATAAGATACAAGCAAATGACATTCTATATAACTATATGGTTTATTAAACATTGTAAGAATTGCATAGAAACTGTTGTTTCTACGTGTTATGGTGGTTTTATGCTGGGCTGGGGAACAGAGTTGTCAGAGCTATTAATCACTCCCTCTAACTTGCCCTGCCAAGCTTGTATAGATGATGCTACTTCTCCCTAGCTCAATCTTTGTCTTTTCCCCTCCAGAGTAGTGGTTTTCCTTTTAAAACTAGGCCACAGAAAAACTACAAAGGAAAGTAGTGAAGGCCCCACCTCTAATGCCAGCCCAGCTAGTCAGAGCCCCATCAGCCAAACTGCTGACTCATTCGTTGCCTAAAGAGAGGCCCCAGAACAAGTGTTCCTTCTGCCTTTGGAAATTGTAAAAAATAAATTAATAATTCTCTTTCTTACAGTTCCAAGCCCCCAACCAAAGAACTGCTCTGGCAAAACACTGTGGCCCTAAATCTGTCTCTTTCTTGTTCCTGGAGGTGTCTCCCTTATCATTCTTCTCTGTTAGACCGGAGCAAAAAGCCACATAATCGGGAATACAACGGTTAATCATGTTTATCATACTAAAAAGACAATGTAAAAAGAGAGGTAAATGACCTTGTAGCATTGATTTGGCATTGGCATAGAGATTATGGCTCTGAAAGGAATATCTATCTGATGGTTAAGTACAATCCCTAATGAGAATTTCCTCCTTCCTTAATGCCCTAAAGAGTTGCCTTGACCATCTTACCAATAAACTAGCTTCTCCTATACTAAGTGTTAGGGACTGAGGGAATGATTTCTTAGGGGAGAGGGATAAGTGCACCTATATCGACAAGTTTGCTTGGCACCAGGTCCCATTTTCTCCCTATCATCCCTTCATGGTGGAGATGCCAAATGGGGCACTCTATGAAGCATTTTTTTTCATAATCAACAGACAAAAAACAAAACGGAGTTTTGCTTTCTTTTCTTTCATTAAATTGTATGAAAGCTTTAGTCTATTGTGAAGAATCATTTGGTAAAGCATACCTTTTTCCCCACTAAACTCTCTTTAAAGATGCTCTCTATGTATGAGAAGTTGGTTTTCATAAAGTTTCATATAGATGGTTTAGGAAGAACAAAAGGTTAGTAATCAATCTTTTTTTTTTTTTGGAGGGGTGGTTGCCTTTTTCTGCTTATTAATAAAGTCAAAGTTTTTTTTAATGCCTTTGATATCTTCTCCTCCTTCATGAATTGATCTCTCAAAATCTTTACAATCACAGTCGATCCTCAATGGCACAAATGTTGACTAATTAAACCTATGAGAAATAGGGGGTTAGGTTCCAAGGACCACCAAAAACTGAATCTTTTGCTAGAGATTGCTGACAGTATACTTTTCTGCATACAATTCTTTAAAAAAAAAACATTAATCCTGATAATATGTACTTTTCTGAATACAGTAACCATGACATAACCCATAAAATACAAAATAAAATTGGTAACATGCAAACCATTTTTTCTTGCTAATAATCCCTAGAATTCTATGACCTTTTGGGTTAACATCTCAAAAAAAAAACATTTGAAAGGTTATTTTTGCACTTTCTGGAGTAGATTCATTAACATTTTTTACAAATACTTTCCTCTTCAATTTGTTAACACCAAACTTGCAGCCACAGATGTTATTGGCTGCAGACATTCAGGCATGAAGCTTATCTTATTTTCTCACTAAGTCACATCATTGACTTTGCCCACTTGGGCTCTAAAGCCCAAAGGACTTGCACTAGCTTTTAGGGCATAATTGCAACCCAAAACTTGAGTTTTAAAGGCAAACAATGAAAATATGCAATGAATGCATGGGGAACTCTTAAACTTAATGGTAGGATAAACAAGACTAGTCAATCGCCTATTAGGATACCAGCTGTTTCACAAACTTGCATATATTGTGCCTCTCATTTTTTTCTCTATTGTACACAACCAGGACTGTTCATGGTTGCTGAAAGGAAAGTGAAAATGAGGTTACTAATAAAATCAGTGAATGCTTGAAGTCAAGAAATTTAAATGTGGGAATGCTGAGGATTGACCGTGTCACTTCTAGCACAGATCTCCCCTGTATACACTTGGTCTAATCCAAATGCTTTTTCCTTCTTTGTTCTCTTTAGAGCCATTTCTATGACTTCCATAAACATATCTTGGACAGTGATGATATATTCTAAGAGTGGTGGCTTTATTCTCTTTGACGGCACAAAAAGTTTGTTAAAAAATCTATTTTCAGTGGGAAGATTTCTGTGAACTGATGAAGAGTGAAGTAAGCAGATCCAGGAAAACACATATACACAATGACTACAACAACGTAAATATGAAACAAAAAACCCCAGATTGAACAATCCATATCTGTAATGGCCATGATGCTTACTTAGTCCTAGAGAAGAGTTGAGAAAATTCCCTTCTCTTTCTTTCTTTCTTTCTTCTTTTTTTTTTTTTTTGCAGAGGTTATTCACTCCTCATACCTTTGAAATCTGGCTTTTAACCACATCAGTTAACTGAAACTGCTTTCTCCAAAATTACTAATGATCTCTTAATTACCAGATCTGATGGTCTTTGCTCAGTCCTCATGCTTCTTGACCTATCGGCTGCATCTGACACTGCTAACCACTCTCTTCTTCTAGATATGCTCTCCTCTCTGGGTTTTTGTGATATTACTCCTTTCTGGCTCTACTCCTAGCTGACTGACTGCTCCTTCTAGGTCTCCTTGGCCAGCTTATTACCCATATCATGCTCCCTAACTGTGGGTGCTACCTAAGGCTCTGTCCTAGGCTCTCCCTTCTTCTTCCTCTACATGTTCTCTCTTGATAACCCATAGTTCTCATGGGTTCAACTTTTTCTTTCTTTCTTTCTTTTTTTTTTTTTGGCATAGGACTCCTAGATCTAGGTATTCATCCTCAGTCTCCCTTGAGCTTTAGTCCCACATCACCATTTACCTATTGGACATTGTCCTAGAGATATCTCATATTCAACATGCCCAAAACTGACCTCGTCTTTTTCCCCATCTCTGCTTTTCTAAACTTCCCAGTCTCTGTCAAAAGCAATGGTATCCTTGCAGTTTTCCAGGTTTATAATCTCAGCATTGTCCTGGATTCTTCACTCTTCCTCTTTACACCTCCATTGTCAAGTCTTGAATAAATCAAAGCAATGAGTTGAGGAATAACTGAGATAACAGGGTAGCAAACCTGCCTCCCTGGGGGATGTCCTATAAGGGAAGAGTACAACGGATTTCCCAACTCCAAGACCCACGCAAAAGGTTCTTCTACCTTTAGAAGGAGAGGGGGAAGAGGCAGTATGAGGTAGCAAGGCCTGGTCATGAGATCCCACTGGCCCTCGGCAATCTGGGCAAGAAAAGCCACTTCATTCTGGCTGTTTTGCCCTTCATGCCATGAATCCTAATGGAAGGGGTCGAGGATATTAGAAGCTGAGATCCAGTGTAAGCTAGGTTCCTTTACAAGGTAGAATCTCTGGGTGGGGAGACTTAGGGTGTTGTTTACCTCAACCTAACCAAGATTAAATATCTCATGAGTGGGAATATAAGAACAATACTGAAATTCTGACATTATTAGGATCATTAAGAGAGTGGCAGGTAACATTTGGTATTAACAATTCTCCTTCATTATGTCACCATATATACATCAGTTGACATATCTTGTTTCTATCTTCACAGAATCTCTCACATACTATCCCCTTTTTACCATTTAATCAGGCACCATATTAGTTCAGGCCCTCATCTACTCTCATCTAAATTATTACAACAGCTTCCTAATTAGTCTCCCTGCCTCAAGTCTCTCATCACTCAAGTCCATGCTATGCACCACTGCCAAAATAATTTTCTTAAGTGCAGATCTGACCACGTGATTCCCCTACTCAATCAACTCAAGTGACTTCTTTTTTCCTCTGCTTAGTTTTTAAAGCCCTATACAACCTAGCCCCAACCTATCTTTCCAGCCCCATTAGAAATTACCTCCTGTACTTTCAGATCTAGTCAAGCTGGCCTTCTTTATTCTTCATATAGGATATTCCATCTCCTGTCTCTGTTCCTTTTCATTGGCCATCTCACATGCCTGGAATTCACTCCCTCCTTACATCTATCTCATAGAATTCCTCTCTTCCTTCAGGACAAAACTCAAATGCCATCTTCTCTAGTAAGACTTTTCTAGAGCTCTCCTATTGCCAGACTTGATTGGTGTTGGTTTTGCTGAACTGCCTTTCTCTCTCTTTTTCTTTCCTTTTTTTTTTTTTATTTCTTATTGTAGTTATAGCACTCCTGGGTACAGGATATATTTGAAAATAAAGGTGATGTAAAAACAAAAGATATTAACAAATTTTTAAAAAATCTTTGAAGAAAAAATTCTCCCCCCCCCCCATTTTTTATCTTTCCATTTTTGTCCTTAAATTCTCCAGGAATAACTTTACTTACTTGGGTCTCTTGTCAAGTTTTGTTTTACCTCATGTAATGAGGGACAACAACTGGGAATGGCCAAAAAGGCCCAATCCTTACAGCATGAGCAATATGGTCTTCTTTGTATCAACCCAAGAGGAGGCTCCATGAGCCTGCTTCCAGAAATATGTGATGACATGTAATAGAGGGGCTCATTTCCTACTGCAGAGTATATTTAGGTATTTTCTGCTTCCTGTCAGCTTACTGGATGGTGCAGGAAGCAATACTTTTTAATTGGCTAATAATCCAGAATTGAATGTGCGTATAAAAGATGTGAACAGATTAAATTTTCCTCTTTAGACAAGAGGTGTTTACTGCATGCTTCCAGGAAAGAAGTAGCAGGTGCCGCTACCAAGTGATTTATCCTCCCACCCTGGTGATCTTATGACTCCTGGATCCCATGGCCCCCTCTGTCTCAACTGTCATTCATGTTTCTTCTTTCCTGATCTTAGGTGAATAAAGTATTGGAAACGGAATGAACCAGGTTATGATCTTGTGAGCTTTAAAAGGTTGAAGGAGTCACGGGAGGTTCAGTTAACTAGTGTCCACAGAAGAGTTGGCCTGTAACCACAAGAGCTGCATTTGGTCAGGAGCCAGCCCTGTGGAGCCACCTGCTTGACCCAACCCAGCAGTGAATCAACTTGGCATCTGAGACACTGTGCCCAGCATGTTAGGAAGCTACTCTCCCGTTAGCTATGCCAGATTCAGAAACAAACTTGGTGAAAAGAATGCTTTGTAGCAACATTTTAAGTTTCTGCCCACTTTTCCATGGATCAAGTGGGTATATAGAGGAAAGAATATGCCCTAGCTTTTTTCGTTTTTGTTTTTGGTTTTTTTTGGGGGGGGGTGATTTTGTACTCAGGATTTTACTATAACTTCTCCATAAATATCCTTTTGAAAAAGCTAATTGATGTTAATTGATTAAATTGATATTGAAAGGAGGGCAATTGGGGAAATATTAACTGGCAATTGATACTGGAGGGAATATACTGAAATACTGAATAGGAAATAAAGATTACAAGGACTAAAAAAAAAGATACCTCAACCCTTGCGGGTTGTCTCTAAAATTCGAAGGGGAGCAACAGCCTGAGGACTCAACCTGCAAATGTGAGTGCAGATTGGGGAAAGTGAAACCAGTGCCTGGAAGTACTACACAGGTTTTCCTCTTCACTGATTCTCTCTGTTTTGTGAAGTTCAAAACTTTCCATTGTTCTTGCCATTAAGATTTTACAGACAAGTTTGTATTTTAAATTGCCTTTGACTACCATATCTCTCTGGTTGGCAAGTAAATTTAGTATTTGGTATTTAAGGTGGTGTTTTTGGGTTTTTTTTGGCTCTTTTGCACTCTTATGACAATTGATTTACATTGGTTAATCTTATTGTGAAATTACTTTATTCAGTGTCTATGTCCTTTCTTCTAACCATTACCCATTTTTCATTACCAATAGATTGTTTGAATAATTCAGGATTGATTTCTTTCAGGTAAATTCCTTTAAAAGAAGTTTTTATTAATATATTTTACATCATTTAGTTTCCTCTGTATCAGTTCCTCCCCCACCCCATAATAACAAAGGATTTTTTTTAAAAAAGAAAGTGAGGGATTTTTTTGTCCATGTTTTCTTTTACAACATGACAGCTATGGATAAGTTTTGCATGACTACACATGTATAACCTATATCGAATTAGTTGCCTTCTCAGTGAGGAAGGGTAGGGAGGGAGAAAGGGAAAGAATTTGGAACTCAACGTTTTAAAAACAAACATTAAAAATTGTTTTTACATGTAACTGGGGAAAAATAAAATACTAAATAAATAATTTTTTTTAAAAAAATTTTAACTATTATAAAAAAGAAAAAGAAGAGAAAAAAGCCAGCAAAGTTAACCAATATGTTGGAAAAAATCTGGCATTATTTGCGTCACTTGCATTCCTTTTCTCATTTTTATTCTTTCTTCTATCTTTGTATTCATTTTGATCTTTGTGCTAATGTTACTGGTCTGATTGTACTGAGACAGACGATTCAGGAATGTCTCCCACATCAAGAACAAGTCATTTCCTATCTCTGAAGATATAGTCGATTTCTTTTCTTTCTTTCATTCTTTTTTTTTTTTTTTGTGAGGCAGTTGGGGTTAAGTGACTTGCCCAGAGTCACACAGCTAGTAAGTATTATGTGCCTGAGGCCGGATATGAACTCAGGTCCTCCTGACTCCAACGCCAGGGCTCTATCCACTGCCCCACCTAGCTGCCCCCATCAATTTCATTTTTGTGATGTTATTTGGTACTTGCCATATCCAATGCCTACTAATTCTCCAAAGGCCAAAGAAATTATTCACGATACATAGATGAAGGCTTCTAAGTCAACTACAAGTCTTTGGCCGCTCTTTCCTTATTTCTTTCTTTTTTTTTAAGGCAATTGGGGTTAAGTGACTTGCCCAGGGTCACACAGTTAGTAAATGTCAAGTGTTTAGTCTGAGGCCGGATTTGAACTCGGGTCTTCCTGACTCCAGGGCTTGTATTCTATCCACTGAGCCACCTAGCTGCCCCTTCATTCCTTATTTCTGACTCCTGTTTTCCAATTTGCACACTATCCTCATCTGTTTCCACTTTTTCATTAAAGTCACTGAGTATCAAAGAATATGGTGATTTAACTTGGAGGATCTTATCAAGTTCTCCATAGAATTTCTCTTCCTCTTCATCCTTTGCAACAGATGGCCATGCATAAACTATAATTTTTTTTTTCACGACTGACTTTTTACAAAGGCTTATTGTGGGCACTGCAATGGGAGATGACCAAATGACTTGTGAAATGATGTCTCTTTTTGCCTTTGAGTGCACAACAAAACCAATTCTACCAATTCTGTTGTTAGTCTCTCCAAGAAGAAACTGTGAGACATTTTTCCTTTAGGTGCGACTTCTTTTTTTTTTATTTCATTTCTTTTTTTTATTTATTTCATTTCTAATGACAATGTCAAAACTGATAGAATTCAGTTCTCCCAGTCATCATCCTCTCATTGGTCTTTGGCCCAAGGTCTCACATTTAGAGTCAAGTTAAAGTGTACAGACAGTCTTGAAGCTCTGTGATTCTTAGCATCCTCTGCTTTCTTTTCTGTCACTCTGCCACCATCACTGCAGAAGGGAAAGAGGCTACACAGAACTAAGGGACATTGGGTAGTTGTCTTTGTTCCATGGGTTGCCATGGCCAAAGAATTCATTGCCAGGTGGCCACTCTAATGGTGATCAGCCTCTGTGAACTTAGCTAGGCTGGTCCTCAAAAAGCAGACTTGGTCTGTTGCCTGCACTGTGCTTCAAGCCTTTCCAGCTTAAGAAAAAGTGCCAGAGCATGACCTCCACTGGCACAGACTTTGAGAACCCACGGGCATTGCCATACCCTGATGAGGCATTGGAGTAGGATTCTGTGAGGGTTTAACATCTTCTGCTATTTATACAACCCTTGTATCCAGCATACATTCTCAGCAGCAGAACTACTGGCCTGACTCATTTCCAGCATGTGGGTTTCTTAGCATTTTATAGCACAGTTATATAAAGTAAAAATTATTCACTCTCTTCTCACATATTTAAATATTCAGCAAGTGCAATATAGGCTGTACTCCAGTGGTGCCTTGCAGCTAGGTGGTGCCATAATGCATAGAGTGCTGGGTCTAGAGTCAGGAAGACTTATCTTCCTGAGTTCAAATCTGGCCTCAATCACTTACTATCTGTGTGGCCCTGGGCAAGTCACTTAACCCTGTTTACCTCGGTTTCCTCATCTATAAAATGAGTTGGAGAAAGAAATGGCAAACTCACTCCAGTATCTCTGCCAAGAAAACCTCAAATGGGATCATAGAGTCCTACAGGACTGAGAGACTGAACAACAACCCGTGGTGTCAATCTCAAATAGAAATGGGGCCACTAAATCACATATAAGGATCCCTGCCATTGCTATTGACTTAGAAATCTACATATTAACATTATTTATGCTCTACTGTATTTTTATTTATTTTGTTAAATATTTCCTAATTATATTATATACCCTGGTTTGGGCTACCTTCCTGAGTATTGTCTGTGGGTGTTTGACACCTCTGCTCCACTCATTGGTTTCTGGGCAGTTCTGGCAGAATGGTCAGTTTGGGCTCAGCTTGCTTGTAGAGACTCAGTTGTTGTAAAGAAAGCTCCCTGGTATTAGTTAGGAGGGGGATGTAGTTTCCTGATTTGAGCCAGAGGTCCAAGAATGTGTTTTATTCCTAGCTCAATTCGGGTCTCCCTGGGAGACTTGGAGCAAGTTCCTTTATTTCTCCATAGCATGGGTTTCCATTTAAAGATTAGAGGAGAAGAAAATGACTTTGTGATATAAGATATTTAGCAATAAGGACTGCTGCTGGGCTCGAGGGGCTAGGCACATTGCTTCTGCTCCTTCTCCATCTAGGATAAGGGACCTTAACCTTTTTTTTTTGTGTCATAGACTCCTTTGACAGCCTGATGAGGCCTAGGGACTCCTTAGAAGAATGTTTGTCAATGCACAAAATAGAACAGATAGAATAACAAAGGGAACCAATTATATTGAAATGTATTTATCAAAATATATATTTTTTAAAAACCAAATTCACAGATACCAGGTTAAGAACCACTAATCAAGAGGATATGTCTGCTCTGGAGCCAGGCATGCTATCCAGACCACTCTCAGTTCTGGGGAAACCTGACCTTTAATGAAAAGGGTGAGATTCCTTCTCTCTCACTTTCATTAAGTCTCTCCTCCCCTACCCTGTGAAAATTTACTTAAAATATATCTGTGGCCTCCCCAAAGCGAGCAGAAAGAAGAAAGGTACTCTATATATAATAAGAATCAGGTATGAGACAGATATTTATTTTCAACATAGAAAAGAAATGCTAAACATACTGACAGAAAGACTTTAAATTGAATTCAATAACTTAATTTATAACTCCTGTTATAATTCTTGGGAAGTTAAGACTTAAATCTCATCAAAACAGAAAGTAGTCTGTGAAAGTGATGAAGAGGCATGATTCCATTTATCCTGGCTCTGCACAGTCTGCCTAATCTATATTTTCTGGCCAGCTAGACCAAGGCTTGGGCTTCTCTTCTTGTCAGTCTCCGTCTTTTCCCATACAAAGAATGAGACAATATTTGTAAAGTGCTTACCACAGTGCCTAGCACATAGCAGACACTTCATACATGCTTGTTTCCTTCCCCTCCCCCTCCTTCGCTGCCTTGTCAGCTCTGACCAAGAGCTTGTGGTTCTCTTGAAATCACAAGATCATCTCCGAGCTGGGACACAACCATCTCCAAGTTGATGTTCAATCATCTAAACTCAGGAATAAAATATAGAAAAGGAAACTAGAGCTCTGAGAGCCAGTTCTCAGGATTGCCGGCTAAGATGGGATGAAAAGGAAATCTGTATTTCCTCCCAGTCCCCATGGAAAGAGGCCCAAAGGTTCCTCCTATGATACACAGATGGCAAGAGAGGAGTGGCAGAATGATGATCATTCCTTTTTAAAAGGTCTAATTTTTCTCTTGATGACCAATAAGAAGAAAGCTTCATTATCCTGAAAGCCATCTAGGTGGCATGGGTGGACGTGGCGTCAGCAAAGACCTGGGTTCAAATCTAGTCTCAGACACTTATAGCTGGGCAAATCATTTCTCCTCTCAGTATCCATTTCCTCATCTGTAAAATGAGAGAGATGATCTACATGTTTTCTAAGGTTCTTTTTAGTTCTAAACCTATGATTTTTTGAATTATGTTAAATGAGATGAATACTACCTCTGTTCTTTCATGTTCAAAGTCTTTAGGCATTAGACTGTAACCTAAGACTTAGAACTGGAAAGGATTTAAGAAAGCATCTAGTGTAATATTCCCTCATTTTATAGATAAGGAATCCATAGTGTCACCCTTTATGTCTAAATCATGTACCCATTTTGTCCTTATCTTGGCTTTAATTTCTTCATCTGAGAACTGCCAGTTCATATCCTTCGACCATTTATCAATTGGGGAATGACTTGTATTCTGATAAATTTGACTTAGTTCTCTATATATTTTAGAAATGAAGCCCTTATCAGAGACACTGGTTATAAAAATTTTTCCCCAGTTTTCTGCTTCCCTCCTAATCTTGGCTGCATTGGCTTTGTGCAAAAATTTTTCAATTTAATGTAATCAAAATTATCCATTTTGCATTTCATAATGTTCTCTATCTCCTGTTTGGTCATGAACTTTTCTGTTCTCCATAAGTCTGACAGGTAAATTGTTCCTTGCTCTCCCAGTTTGCTTATAGTATCAGCCTTTATATCTAAATCATGAACTCATTTTGACTTTATTTTGGTGTGAGATTTTGCTCTATGCCTAGTTTCGGCATACTCTTTTCCAGTTTTCCTAGCAATTTTTGTGACCTTATCTTGGTTTACAGTGTAAGATGTTGATCTGTACCTAGTTTCTGCCATATTGTTTTCCAGTTTTCCTGGAAGACTTTGTTAAATAGTGAGTTCTTATCTCAGAAGTTGGGGCAGGTGAAGAATCTAAGACCTAGAGTCAGTGTGACTTCTCTAAGATGCTAAATTGTAGAGCTAGGATGTCCACTCCAAACCTAGAACTCTACCCGTTCAAATCCATGTGACCCAGCAGTCTTAACTGGATCCTAGTTCCTGCTTAAGCCTTAGGAAGCCTCAGTTTTCATCCTAACCAATGAATTCTATTCAATTCAACAGACATTTATTAAACCTCTACTAAAGACATCCACTAACATCCTCTTCTGATGCCTCATTGTGGTATAGAAATGATTCTGGGTTCTCAAAGTCAATACCAGTGGAACGGTAGCTCTGGCAAGCCAAAAAAATATTGAATGAATGCAAGCCTGGAGATGGATCATAAATCTGCAGTCCAAGGACCCACCTAGCTATGTTCAGAGAGTCTCATTGCCAGATTGGTTTTAGGGAGATGAACTTTTTTAAAATCATATCAATCATCAAAGACCATCTACTAAGTTATAGAATGGTTATGCACTGCCTGGGTGGAGAAAGTACCCACACCAATAAAATGATTGATCTTTCAAGTCTTGACAACATTTATATAAGGGGCTATTCTAGGCCTTGCAATACAAAGATGGAATAAGACACAACCCCTACTCAGAAAGCCTTTACAATCTAGTGAGGAGGATAAGACATAGACACAAATAACTATGCAAAAAAGCCAGATGTGATCTCTGTAATTCACAATTATCCCACTTTCATGTTTATAAAGCTGAATGAAAAGCAGTATGGAATTGCTGGGCTTGCAGTCAGGAGGGATTGACCCCAATCCTGCCTCTGGCACTTACTGTCTCTGTTACCATGGGAAAGTCCCTTTCTGAGTTTCAGTTTCCACATCTATAAAATAGGGTTAATAATACCCCTGATTACTTGGGTAATCAGGTTGCAAGGTTGTTGTAACAATCTAATTGGATAAGCTGTGGAAAACACTTTGTGAAGAGCAAAGCCCCACATGAATTAATGTCAGCTTTCCTCATAACCTGAGTCCTATACTTTCCACTATGTTACATTGCATCTCTGTGCAAAGGAGAAGTACACACCAACTGCTGGGAGAAATGTGAGGCTGGGGAGATCTCTTGCAACTGCAGGGGGAAGAGGAAAGACTTCCTGGAGGAAGGGAGTACTTCAGCTGAACCTTGAAGGAAGGATTTCTTTTAGTTCTGAACTTAACAAACAAAATAAAAAGTACATTTCTATATACATTGTAGAACAGAAGGGGATTGTATGTGAATCTGTGAATCTCTGTTAGGTAGAGCTTCCTTTTCTTTTAAAATATATACTCCTTGTATAACTTTCAAAGCTGTCCAGATTATCTGTGATTTGTTCTGCTGTTCCTTCTGTTCTCTTCTCATTGAAAACAACAACAACAAACCCAACCCTATCCCTAGACCTACTCTCTTTTCTACCCCATGCTTCACTGAAAAGAAAAGAAAAACTCTTTTAACAAACGTGTATAGATAAGCAAAACTAATTCCCATATTGACCTTGTCCAGGGAAGGGAAAGAAAATAAATATTTATATAGCACCTGCTTTGTGCCAGGCACTGTGTTCAGCACTCTACAAATATTATTTCATTTGAGTCTCACAACAACCCTGGGAGGGAGGTGCTGTGATTATCCCCATTTTATAATTGAGGAAACTAAGGCAAACAGAGGTTAAGTTACTTGCCCAGGGTCATACAGCCAGCTAATAAGTGTCTAAGGCTGAATTTGAAGTCAAGTCTTCTTGACTCCAGGCCCAGTATTCTATCTACAGTATCACATAGCTGTTCAGTAAGCACTCTAAGTCCATCACCTCTCTATCAGGGAGCATTCTTTATGGGTCCTCTAGAATTGTGATTGATCATTGATCAGAGTTCTTTTCTTTCAAAGTTGTCTGTCTTTAAAATGTTCTTATTATATAAATTCTTCTCCCAGTTCTGTTCACTTTACGCTACATCAGTTCCTAAGAGGCTCCCTAGGTTTCTCTAAAATTGTCTCCTTCATCATTTCTTACAGCATTGCATTCAAATACCATTATGTGCTCAGTCATTCCCCAGTTGATAAGCACCCTTTTAATTTCGAGTTCATTCCTACCACAAAAATACCTGCTATACAATTTTTGTATACATTGGTCCTTTTCCTCTTTCTTTACTTTCTTTGGGGAATAGACCCAGTAGAAGTATCACTGGGTCAAAGGGTATATACAGTTAAGTGATGATTTGGGCATAGTACCCCATTGCTTTATAGCATAGTAAGAACAATTCACAGCTCTATCAAGAGTTCACTAATGTGCCTATTTTCCCTAAGACCCTCCAACACTTGTCATTTTCCTTTTTTTGTTGTTGTCTTTTCCAATATGATAGGTGTGAAGTGAAATCTCAGACTTACTTTAATTTGTACTGTCCAATTATTAGTTATTTAAAGCATTTTTTTCTATATGTCTATAGTTAGATTGGATTTCTTCCATTGAAAACTTCTTCATATCTTTTCACCAATGATCAACTGAGAAATAGAAATTGTTCTTACAAATTTGAATCAGTTCCTTATGCACCTTGGATTAAGACCTTTATCAGAAAGATTTCTGCAAAGATTTTTCTCAGTTAATTGTCTCCCTTCTAGTTTTAGCTGCGTTAATTTTGTTTGTGCAAAAAAAAGTTTTATGTAATTACAATTGTTCATTTTATCTTCTGTAATTCTATCTATCCCTTATTTGGTCATAAACTCTTTCCCTATCCATAGAACTGACAGGTAATTTCAAAAGAAGAATTTCAGTGGGTAGAGATTGTGCAGGAAATGATTCCAATCACATGGGATAGTGTGAGCAAAGGTACCAAGACCCTTGAGGGTAGGAGGAGACAAGGGGGCAGTGAGTAGTCCAGTGTGGATTAAATTTAAAAGGGAATAACTGAAAGATGAGGCTAGAAATATAGGTTGCTACCAGAATATGGACAGCCTTGAATGTCAGGATAAGACATTAATACTTTGTTACATAAGTGATGGGGAACCACTGAATTCCCTGAATTTTCCTTTTTGATCCTGAGAAATAATATTTCCACTGTATATGATGCAATTGGATACTTCCTACATATTCCAGACCGCTTGGCACAGAACTTTTCCTGTCATCTTGAGAGAGTAGTCCAACTATGGTGATAATAACTAGTGTGTTTTTGGAGAAGAGAACCATAGCATTCTTTTGCTATTTTAAGCTCTTTCTCGAAGAAGTTTTTGTGTCTACACTGACACCTAAAGGTAAAAATGAGAATCATTCTATTTTCTTGCTTCTGTAAGGATTGCCTACACATCACAAAATCATGGAATGTTAAGGCAAGAGGAGACCTTAAAGATCATTTACTTCATTTAGTTCAACACTCAATTTTACAGAAGAGGAACCTGAACCCCAGAGGAAGTAAGCAATATGTCGGAGGTTGCATAGCTAATTAGTAGCAAAAGCAAGATGAGAACTCAGGTTTCCTGACTCCAAAGCCAATGTTCTTTCTTATGTCAAAACTTCCATTTTTTAATTTTCGAAAGAGATTCTTATCTGGTCTCTGTCCTCTCAGTGCTCCTCCCCCCAAATACATACATAGTTTGCTAAGCTATACAGCAGGTAACAAGGAGTGGTAAAGACATTATCAGGTAGAAATTGTTTGGATTATGAATTTAAAACTCTGGGCCATATTTTTCATCCATACAAAACAGAAAGTTTGTATGTATTGAACCAGATGGAAAAGAAGGAAGGAAGGAAAGAAGGAAGGAAGGAAGAAAGGAAGAAAAGAAGGGAGGAAGAAAAGAAAAGAGGGAAGGAAAGAAGGGATTAAGGGAGGGAAGGAAGGAAAGAAGTATTTATTAAGCACCTACTATATGCCAACACTATACTGAGGGCTTTACAAATATTGTCTCATTTGATCCTCACAACAATCTTGTGAGGTAGCTACTATTCTTATCCCCATTTTACAGTCTGATGGAACTGAGGCAAATAGTGGTTTGCCCACCAAGTCATTTAATCTCAACAATATTGAAAAGATTATGAGGAAAGCAGACATTTATTTATATGAGAGGATGCCTTCCAATTTTGCTAGTATAGCAGCCCCTCCTGTTACCACAAGCTCTCAGGCTATATCTCTGAGGGGCCACCCTTCTAAAACTATATCTCATGAACCCTCAACAAATGTTCTTTTTATGAATGGACAGTCAGTAGACACAAATGGCTCTCAAAAGCATACACTGGGTGGAGCCAAGATGGTAGAGGGAAAGCAGTGACTTGCTTGAGATCTCCCCCCAAACCACTCCAAATACCTATAAAAAATGGTTCTAAACAAATTCTAAAGCAGCAGAACCCACAAAAAGACAGAGTGAAACAAATTTCCAGCCCAAGACAACCTGGATGGTCAATCGGAAAGGTATATCGTGGTGGGTAGGGAGAGGAGCATAGCTTGGAGTGGGCATGCAGGCTGCAGCAAACCTGAAGCAGGCCTCAGAGGACTGAATCTCGGGCAGCTGTGGGTTTCTCAACCCACGAATGCCAAAGACAACTTGGAAGGTCAGTGGGAAAAGTCTGTGACTGCAGTGAGAGAGGAGCTAGGTCTCAGCTGCAAGTCTTGAGTGCGGCCCAGGGCCGCGGCTGTTTCCTGAGCTTCCGGCCCACAGACTGAGGGGGAATAGAGTGGCTGATTAGAGAGGGATAGCAGGGATCTCTTCGCCAGTGCTGAGGCAGGAATCTCTTGCTTTGCCCGTGTTTGGATCTGGGTCACAGTTCTGAAGGGCGATCCCTGGGTGAGGAGGAGTGCTGGTGCTGCGGGGCTTGTTGTGGTGGAGGAAACACCTCGCCCCTTATCATACCACCTTGGAAAAACTGAAAATTTTCAGGTCCCTAGAAGTAGCTCTGAAAACAGCTGTACAAACCCTGAAGCTTGAGACAGTACATTCTCCACATTGGAAACAGACTCTTACCTTAACAAAGAGTTGAAAACTCAAGTAATTGGTTGGGATCATGAGCAAGCAGTGCAAAAAGAGTCAGACTATATTATCTTACTTTGGTGACAAAGAAGATCAAGACATACAACCAGAAGAAGACAACAAAGCCAAAGCTCCTATATCCAAAACCTCTAAGAAAAATATGAATCAGTCCCAGGCCTTGGAAGAGCTCAAAAGGGATTTTGAGAAGCAAGTAAGAGAAGTAGAGGAAAAACTGGAAAGAGAAATGAGAGTGATGCAAGAAAATCATGAAAAGCAAGTCAACAGCTCGCTAAAGGAGCCCCAAAAAAATACTGAAGAAAATAACACCTTAAAAAATAGCCTAACCCAAATGGCAAAAGAGGGCCAAAAAGCCAATGAAGAGAAGAATGCCCTAAAGAGCAAAATTGGACAAATGGAAAAGGAAGTCCAAAAGCTTACTGAAGAAAATACTTCCTTAAAAATTAGAATAGAGCAATTGGAAGCTAGTGACTTTATGAGAAATCAAGACACTGTAAAACAAATCCAAAAGAATGAAAAATTAGAAAACAATGTGAAATATCTCATTGGAAAAACAACTGACCTGGAAAATAGATCCAGGAGAGAGAATTTAAAAATTATTGGGTTCTCTGAAAGCCATGATCAAAAAAAGAGCCTAGACATCATCTTTCAAGAAATTATCAAAGAAAACTGCCCTGATATTTTAGAACCAGAGGGCAAAATAGAAACGGAAAGAATCCACCGATCTCCTCCTGAAAGAGATCCCCAAAGGAAAATTCCTAGGAATATTGTAGCCAAATTCCAGAGTTCCCAGGTCAAGGAGAAAATGTTACAAGCAGCCAGAAAGAAACAATTCAAGTATTATGGAAACACAATCAGGATAACACAAGATTTAGCTGCTTCTATGTTAAGGGACCACAGGGCATGGAATATAATATTCCGGAGGGCAAAGGAGATAGGATTACAACCAAGAATCACCTACCCAGCAAAACTGAGTATAATCCTGCAGGGGAAAAAATGGTTATTCAGTAAAATAGAGTACTTTGAAGCATTCTTGATGAAAAGACCAGAGCTGAATAGAAAATTTGACTTTCCAATACAAGACTAAAGTGGAACATGAAGAGGTAAACAGGAAAGAGAAAATCATAAGAGACTTATTAAGGTTGAATTGTTTACATTCCTGCATGGAAAGATGATATTTGTAACTCATAAGACCTTTGTCAGTATTAGGGTAGTTGGAGGGAAAAAATTATATGTATGTATATAGATAGATAGATAGATAGATAGATAGAGGGCACAGGGTGAGTTGAAGATGAAGGGGTCATATCTGGAGAATAAAATTAAGGGTGAGAGAGGATTATACTAGGAGAAGGAGAAAGGGAAAGGTAGAACTGGGTAAATTATCTCACAAAAAAACAGAAAAGAAAAGGCTCTTACAGTGGAGGGGAAACAGGGGAAGGTGAGAGGGAATGAGTGACTCTTATTCTCATAGGATTTGACTTAAGGAGGGAATAACATACATACTCAATTGGGTATGGAAATCTGTCTTACCCTAAAGGAAAATAGGAGGGGAAGGGGACAAGAGAGTAGGGGGATGATAGAGAGGAGGGCAGATTTGGAAAGGGGATAATCAGAAGCAAATACTTCTGAAGAGGGACAGGGTCAAAAGAAAGAATAGAATAAATGGGGGGTGCGTGGTGGGGATAGAATTAAGGGAAATAAAGTTAATTTTTCACAGCATGTCTACTGTGGAAGTGTTTTGCATAACTGCACACATATGACCTATATTGAGTTGCTTGCCTTCTCAATGAGGGTGGGTGGGGAGGGAGGAAGGGAGAAAATTGGGAACCCAAAGTTTTAAAATCACATGTTTAAAAAAAAATGTTTTCACATGCAACTGGGAAATAAGAAATACAGGAAATGGGGTACAGAAATCTATCCTGCCCTACAGGAAAATAGAAGGGGAAGGTGGGGAGAGATAGCAGGGAAAGCAGACTAGGGGAAAGGGTATTCAGAAGGCATGCCATCTTGGGGTAGGGAGAGGGGCGAGATGGGGTGAAAATTTGGAACTCAAAATCTTGTGGAAGTAAATGTTGAAAATTAAAAATAAATAAATTTATTAATTTAAATATATATATATATATATAATGAGTGCATTAGAGATGTAGCCCAGGTCCCCCAACCCATCTTGTTTCTCCATGAACCATGGATAACAACCCACTCTTGCTGCAGAGAAATGAAAAACAAAGCACTTTGTGAGGCATATAGGGGAGAAGGATATTACTAACGAGGAAGGATAGGGTGAAAAAGACTTCATGCAGGATGTGGTATTTGAATCATAGGAGGAATAAGATTGAACAAAGAATGGACAGAAAGTCATTTTGCAAAGACAGAGAACAGAGGGGACAGAAAGCACAGGGATGCCACAACTACTGTGGTTTAAATTCCCCTTTTCTGACTTGAGTCATTTTGTAAGACTCTTGTATTTGGAGTCAGGGTACCTGGGTTTGAATCCTGAATATGTTACTTACCACTCTTTTGATGTTGGGTAAGCCATTTTGCTCTCTAGACTTCAGTTTTTTAAAGCATAGGGTCATAGACTTAGAGCTAAAAGGGACCTTCTAATCCCATCATTTTACCTATGAGGAAACTGAGGTCTAGGGACATTAAATGACTTGCCTAGGGTCATACAGCTAGTAAGTATCTAAGGCAGGATTTGAACCCCTGTTTTCCTAATTCCAAGTGCAGTGGCCTATTTGCAACAACATGGTTTACCTGTACATAAAATGAAGGGATTGGACTTAATGCACTCTAACTTTCCTTTTGGGTTTGACCTTCTCTAGTCATAAAAATTCCCATTAGGACAATTTCCATTGTCATTTAAAATCCGTAACATTTCATGTCTTCAATTGACTTTTCCCCTTTTCCTTTCAGCCAGCTAAGGATCTCAGAGCAATTTGCAAACATTTTATTTATTTGCCCACATCAAACTGTTCATATGTTACTCTAATAGAACAAGAAGAAATACTTGATTAAAAGGACTTGTTCAGAACTGTATGACACATTATTAGTGTAAAGGAATTGGTCCTTAAAAACAGAAAAAGATCTGATAAGGAGATATTAAACTAACCATAAAAATGTAGTCAACCACAAAATCTCTTTATGAGGTTTTACCAAGTCAATTGAGTGAGTCAGAAGAGAGTGAAGAACAATGACCAGGAATGCCCTCTAATGACCCTTAAAAGACAAAATTTAGGCGGTTAGAGGCAGTTGAGGTAGAAGCTAGTACTCAGGTAGAACCTAACACTTCATCTAATGGGGAAAGGAGAATTTCCCCCTTTCCCCCAACAACTATTGCATATTTAAAATATATTGCATATATTTTAAGATTTTCTATTTTATTTTTTTTAATCAGTAAAATCATTGTATTTATACTTACTAGAAGGAGATGCTTTATCCAGTAACTGGAGAATTTATTCCAAAGAGTTAGAAATGAAGTCAAGGGAGCAGAGGTACAATCTTCCCACAGACATGGATACAGAGGTAATTCCTCAAAGCAGGAAATAGCTTCAATGAAAAAGCTCACTGGCAGCAAAGAAGTGATCATCTTCAGACTCTCTAAAAGAGAACAAACCCTGGCAATCAGGTGTTGAGCTGTAGAAAGAAGCAGACCCTGGGAATCCAGATGAGCAATCCAACCAGCAGAAACCATGTACCCAGTGGAGAACTTTGTAAGGACTACTACAGGAAATCAAGGACAGTGAAGTTCTGTAGTTATAGAGTGTTCTAGAGTTACGAGTTGCTTTGGCTACATTCCGTACATGTGTGACTTGTAACCATTTTAGTCTGTTTCTGACCGTTTTTCCTATTTATGATGTGCCTATTCGTGGGAGAGCACATCTCCCATTAATGGGAAGAATATTTTGTAGCTACTGTCTAACTATGCCGTTCCAGTGTATGCTTTTTTTTTTTTAGTACTTAGGGGAATTTTATTTCTTCTTTTTTTTTTAGGTAATTCTTATTTTTTTTTTGTTTTCAACATTTACTTCCACAAGATTTTGAGTTCCAAATTTTCACCCTATCTTGCCCCTCCCCCACCCCAAGATGGCATGCATTCTGAATACCCCTTCCCCTAGTCTGCCTTCCTTTCTATCTCTCCCCCCCTTCTCTTATCCCCTTCCCCTTCAATTTTCCTGCAGAGCAGGATAGATTTCTGTACCCCATTTCCTGTATTTCTTATTTCCCAGTTGCATGTGAAAACATTTTTTTAAACATGTATTTTTAAAACTTTGGGTTCCCAATTTTCTCCCTTCCTCCCTCCCCGCCCACCCTCACTGAGAAGGCAAGCAACTAAATATAGGTCATATATGTGCAGTTATGCAAAACACTTCCATAGTAGACATGCTGTGAAAAACTAACTCTATTTCCCTTAATCCTATGCTGCCCCCCATTTATTCTATTCTTTCTTTTGACCCTGTCCCTCCTCAGAAGTATTTGCTTCTGATTACCCCCTTTCCCAGTCTGCCCTCCTCTCTATCATCCCCCTACTCTCTTGTCCCCTTCCCCCCCTATTTTCCTGTAGGGTAGATTTCCATACCCAATTGAGTGTATATATTATTCCCTCCTTAAGTCAAATCCTATGAGAATAAGATTCACTCATTCGCTCTTACCTTCCCCTGTTTCCCCTCCACTGTAAGAGCCTTTTCTTTTCTGGTTTTTTTTTTGTGTGAGATAATTTATCCAGTTCTATCTCTCCCTTTCTTCTTCTCCTAGTATAATCCCCTCTCACCTCTTAATTTTATTCTCCAGATATGACCCCTTCATCTTCAACTCACCCTGTGCCCTCTATCTATCTATCTATCTATATCTATATATACATACATATAATTTTTTTCCCTCCAACTACCCTAATACTGACAAAGGTCTCATGAGTTACAAATATCATCTTTCCATGCAGGAATGTAAACAATTCAACCTTAATAAGTCTCTTATGATTTTCTCTTTCCTGTTTACCTCTTCATGTTCCACTTTAGTCTTGTATTGGAAAGTCAAATTTTCTATTCAGCTCTGGTCTTTTCATCAAGAATGCTTCAAAGTACTCTATTTTACTGAATAACCATTTTTTCCCCTGCAGGATTATACTCAGTTTTGCTGGGTAGGTGATTCTTGGTTGTAATCCTATCTCCTTTGCCCTCCGGAATATTATATTCCATGCCCTGTGGTCCCTTAACATAGAAGCAGCTAAATCTTGTGTTATCCTGATTGTGTTTCCATAATACTTGAATTGTTTCTTTCTGGCTGCTTGTAACATTTTCTCCTTGACCTGGGAACTCTGGAATTTGGCTACAATATTCCTAGGAATTTTCCTTTGGGGATCTCTTTCAGGAGGAGATCGGTGGATTCTTTCCGTTTCTATTTTGCCCTCTGGTTCTAAAATATCAGGGCAGTTTTCTTTGATAATTTCTTGAAAGATGATGTCTAGGCTCTTTTTTTGATCATGGCTTTCAGAGAACCCAATAATTTTTAAATTCTCTCTCCTGGATCTATTTTCCAGGTCAGTTGTTTTTCCAATGAGATATTTCACATTGTTTTCTAATTTTTCATTCTTTTGGATTTGTTTTACAGTGTCTTGATTTCTCATAAAGTCACTAGCTTCCAATTGCTCTATTCTAATTTTTAAGGAAGTATTTTCTTCAGTAAGCTTTTGGACTTCCTTTTCCATTTGTCCAATTTTGCTCTTTAGGGCATTCTTCTCTTCATTGGCTTTTTGGCCCTCTTTTGCCATTTGGGTTAGGCTATTTTTTAAGGTGTTATTTTCTTCAGTATTTTTTTGGGGCTCCTTTAGCGAGCTGTTGACTTGCTTTTCATGATTTTCTTGCATCACTCTCATTTCTCTTTCCAGTTTTTCCTCTACTTCTCTTACTTGCTTCTCAAAATCCCTTTTGAGCTCTTCCAAGGCCTGGGACTGATTCATATTTTTCTTAGAGGTTTTGGATATAGGAGCTTTGGCTTTGTTGTCTTCTGGTTGTATGTCTTGATCTTCTTTGTCACCAAAGTAAGATAATATAGTCTGACTCTTTTTGCACTGCTTGCTCATGATCCCAACCAATTACTTGAGTTTTCAACTCTTTGTTAAGGTAAGAGTCTGTTTCCAATGTGGAGAATGTACTGTCTCAAGCTTCAGGGTTTGTACAGCTGTTTTCAGAGCTACTTCTAGGGACCTGAAAATTTTCAGTTTTTCCAAGGTGGTATGATAAGGGGCGAGGTGTTTCCTCCACCACAACAAGCCCCGCAGCACCAGCACTCCTCCTCACCCAGGGATCGCCCTTCAGAACTGTGACCCAGATCCAAACACGGGCAAAGCAAGAGATTCCTGCCTCAGCACTGGCAAAGAGATCCTTGCAATCCCCCTCTGATCTGCCACTCAATTCCCCCTCAGTCTGTGAGCTGGAAGCTCAGAAGGCAGCCGCTGCCCTCGGGGCAACTGAGACCTAGCTTCTTCTCTCACCACAGTCACAGACTTTACCCACTGACCTTCTAAGTTGTCTTTGGTGTTCGTGGATTGAAAAAAAACTGCCACAGATGCCCGAGATTCAGTCCTCTGAGGCCTGCTCCAGGGTCGCTGCAGCCTGTGTGCCCACGCCAAACTGCGCTCCTCTCCCAGCCTGGCGCAATATACCTTTTCGATCAGCCATCCAGGTTGTCTTGGGCTGGAAATTTGTTTTACTCTGTTTTTTTGTGGGTTCTGCTGCTTTAGAATTTGTTTAGAGCCATTTTTTATAGGTATTTGGAGGGGTTTGAGGGAGAACTCAAGCAAGTCACTGCTTTCCCCCCACCATCTTGGCTCCGCCCCCTCATTATATATTATTGTATAATATAATTATCTTTGTATGTATCATATCTCACTATGTGATTATAAGCTCTATGAGTAAGTTAGTCAATAAACATTTATTAAGTGCCTACTATGTGGTAGACACTGCTAAATGCCAGGGATACAAAGAAGGGTAAAAGATAGTCCTTCCTCTCAAGGAGCACCTAATCTACTGGGAGAGATAACCTGCAAGCAAATGTACAAACAAGCTATATAGAAACAGGATAAATAAGAAATACTCACCATAGGAAGGCACTAGAATTAAGAGGAATTGGGAAAGGCTTATAATAGAAGGTGGGACTTTAGCTGGGACTTGAGGCTAGGAGACAGAGGTGAGGAGGAAGAGAGTTCCAGGCATTTTGGACAACCAATAAAAATGCCCAGGACTGAGAAATAGAGTGGAGTATCTTATTAGAGGAATAGCAAGGAGGCCAGGGTCATTGGATCAAAGAGAATAGGGCAGGGAAGTGTAAGATGTAAGTTTGGAAAGGTGGGTTCTAAAGGGTCTTGAATGCCAAACACAAGAATTTATATGGAATCTTGGTGGTATTAGGGAGGCACTAGAATTTATTGAGTAAAGGGGTGACATGGTTGAATCTGAACTTTAGGAAAATAATTTTTACTGCTGAGTGGAGGATGGACTGGAGTGGGGACAGGCTTGCAGCAGGGAGACTAACCAGCAGGCTATTGCAATTATACAAGTGTGAAGAGATGAGAACCTGCTCTAAAGTGTTGGTGGTACTAGAGGAGAGAAGGGGCATATGAGAGAGATGTTACAAAGGTAAAAGTGACAGGCCTTGGCAACAGATTGGATATGAAGGGGGATGAAAGACAGTGATAGTGAGGAGTGAAGAATGACACCTGGGTTGCAAGCCAGGGAGGTCTGAGAGGCTGATGGTGCCCTTGACAGTAAAAGGAAAGTTTGGAAGGGGTGGGGAGGGATTGGGGGAAAAGATAATGATTTCAGTGTTGTACATGTTGAGCAGCTGTCTTATCTCAGCTATGTGCCTCCCCCAACACTTTGCACATCACTCTGAACAGTGGTTTTGGGTATATTTTTGTGGAATTGGGTCAAATTAATTGAGGTTAGGCACCAGAAAGAATTTCATCTATGTCTGAATTAAAATTTAAGTACCAAGAAATTTTTAAACTACTCATTAATTTATATTTGACACTTAAAAAAAAAAGATAGACATCCATCTGCTTGGATGGCTTGGGAATGGTATTTATATAAAGTGAGGAATGAACTAAATAACCTTTCAATAAGTCTCATTCTAGATTTTTGAGTTATCTATGTTTAATGAGCAATTTGGGTCACCACAGGTTCTGTTAAATGCAGGGTATAAATAATGATTATCTTCTCATTAGCATAATTATACCATAGAGAAAGGTTTGTAGTATTGCTTTTCCTTAAAGCAGAAATAGGAGGTCTTAATGTAGTCAGATGGGTTCAGTTTGTGGGGAAAATATTTATTATACATATTTTTTGAAATTAGCTTTATGTGGTTAGAAATGTCCAAGCCAAAGCTTACTATAGAGATTATGCTGACCTTAGAGACCCTCCAGGGAAGCTGGAGATGGCTGTAAGGAATGCTTAGATCCTACCCAGGTCTTGAGTCTACCCAAAACCTCCCAGTTGTTACATCTACACAAAAAACTTGTGTTTTGGGTCTGCTCAACAGCTTTCAGCTTCACCCAAATTTTATTGAATGTTTATATTTACCTGCTGATATACATTTCAAGCAACCTTCTTTTACTTACTAGCCACCCACTGGCTTGTTCTTATGCCCTTGTTTGAACTCTATAAAATGTAAATATCACAGAGACTCAGGAGGGAGCCACACCTTTTTCAGGCTCTCTTCTGTGCCAAATAAAAAAATTCTTTCTAGAAACCTTTTTGGGTTTTCGTGTTTGTTCTTGACTGACAAGTCTCAACAGATACTGGGCTATGGTTATTTCAGTAATTCAGGGAATGTGCAGCCTTAATTATGTGGGTGCTTTCTCCAGGGGTACAGATTGCAACCTGGCCATGTCTTTTTATCCCATGTGTCAGGATACTCTTGTTAGTATTCTGCAAAAGAACCTAACTACCTAACATGGTTGATGGCCAGAATTCCTTAGATATTTTGACACAATATGAGTACTAATATAGCATATAGGCCAATTATTTATTATTCTTCACTCTTCCTTCATGCTGTCCAATGTACTGACAGATCAGTTTCACGGACCAACAGCAGCTCTCAAACATCTGCATTCAATCTGTAGCAAAATATTGTTTTGGTTGAAATATATGAAGAAAATTCAGCCTCACATAGATGGGTAGTTGAAAAAGGTAACAGTAGGCAAATAACATCTTAGCATTATTTTTGAAAATAGTTCTCTAATTTTCTAGTTATACATCTCATTCCTTGCTGCTTTTATGTATAATTTTTTCTTTATTGTTTCATTTAAACTTTTTGCTTTTTAAAAACATCTCTATCACTTCTTAATCCTCCCTCCCACCACCAAACTTTCCCTTGTAAAAAAGAACAGCTAACAAAACAACTCATTAGACATGCCTGACAATGTAATTGGGCATAATTTTTCACTAGCAGTATAATAACAATAGCCAACATTCATATTTTACGTTTCTGCAAATAGCTTTACACATATTATCTCACAATATCCCTCTGAAGTAGGGTACATTATTATTATTCCCATTTTAAAGATAAGGAAAGTCAGGCTTACAGAGTGACTAAGCATCTGAAGTGGGATTCAAAATCAGATCTCTTCGACTTCCAAAACCAGCCCTCTATCTATTACATTATTTAACTGCCTCAAAATATGCTTGTCTATTGACTCCTACCATTCACGCCTCCACTGTACTTTGGGTGACACATACTTTTAATTCTCTGTGGATTGTGATACTCTGTGATTCATAGTCATAGAGTATCACCTGAAGAATGTTGGTTATAAAAGGGGTTTCTGTTTCAGGAAGAAGTTTGGGGTCATTAAAAGCACTGAGCAATTCCCCAAATGCAATCTAGCCCACCACCCTCCTCCTGTTCAATTCTGAGTCTAGTTTACTGTCCTGCAATATGTATCCAATGTACTAATGGACCAGTTTTATGGACTAACAGTAGTTCTCAAACTTTTTGGCCTCAGGGCCCCCTTTTATATTCTTATAAATCAACAAGACACTAAAGAACTTTTGTTTATGTATATTACAGCTATTAATATTAACCATTTTAGAAATTTTAAAAGATAAAATTTTAAATCTTTATTAATTCATTTAAAATAACAACAATGAATTAATTACATGTTAACATAAAAAAGAATTTTAGGAAAATAACCATATCTTCCAAAACAAAAATAATTAGTGAGAAGAGTGACTTTGTTTTACATATTTTTTGCAAATCTCCTTAATGTCTGGCCTAATAAAAAACAGATGGGTATCTGTTTCAGGAAGAAGTTTGAGGTCATTAAAAGCACTAAGCAATTTCCCAAATGCAATCTAGCCCACTGCCCTCCTCCTGTTCAACTGGAGCCCAGTTCATTGTCCTTCTGCAGTATCTGTCCAATGTACTGACAGATCAGTTTCATGGACCAACAGTAGCTCTCAAACATCTACATTCAATCTGTAGCAAAATATTGTTTTGGTTGAAATATATGAAGAAAATTCAGCCTCACATAGATAGGTAGTTGAAAAAGGTAGTAGTAGGCAAATAACATCTTAGCATTATTTTTGAAAATAGTTTTAACTTCACAGATTCCCTGAAACAGTCTCAGGACCCCAGGGGTCCTTGGACCACACTTCTGAGAACCTCTATCAGTTTAGAAAACAGACATTATTCACAGAAGCACCTAGGTGGCGCAGTGGATAGAACACTGGACTTGGAGGCCTGAAGGCCAGCATTCAAATCCTATCTGAGATACTAGTTGTGTGATTTTGGACAAATCCCTTATTCCTTCTGCATCTCACTTTCCTTATCAAATGAAGGGGCTCTGCTTGATTTTCCTAAAGTGTATTGGTTAAACTGAAGCATGTTGAGGAATTAAAAATCTTATTCAGAAGACTAAAAAAAGGAGACAAAAAGTTTATAGAAAAATATAGGGAGTGGAATCAAGATGGTGGAGTAAAAGCGATGACTTGCTTGAGTTCTCCCCCCAAACCCCTCCAAATACCTGTAAAAAATGGCTCTAAACAAATTCTAGAGCAGCATAACCCACAAAAAGACAGAGGGAAACAAATTTCTAGCCCAGGACAACCTAGATACTTAATTGGAAAGGTCTATTGCGCCAGCCTGGGAGAGGAGCACAGTTCTGCATGGGCGGTGCAGGCAAAGACCAGGCTTCAGCGAACCTGGAACAGGCCTCAGGGGGCTGAATCACAGACAGCTGTGGCAGTTTCCAGACTTCTCAACCCAAAAACGCCAAAGATAACTTAGAAGGTCAGTAGGAAACCTGTCAGACCTTGGTGAGAGAGGAGTTCCATCTGGCCCCAGTCCTGGCACAGCCCCAGGGTGGTGGCTGCTTCCTGAGCTCTCACCCACAAACAAAGCAGGGATCAAGAGGCTGATCAGAGGGGGATTGCAGGGATTTCTTTGCTGGTGCTGAGGCAGGATTCTCTTGCTTTGCCCCCCAAATTACTAAACTATGTATGCCCTTTGACCCAGTGATTTCCCTACAAGGTCTATATTCCAAGGAGATTAAAGAAAGAGGAAAAGGATCCATATATACAAAAATTTTATTGCAGGTATTTTTGTGGTGGCAATGAACTGGAAATTAAAAGGGTGCCTATCAATTGGGGAATGGTTAAACAATGTATAGTATATTGACATAATGGAACACTATTGTGTTGCTAAAAAAAAAAAAAAGAGGGGGGAGCCAAGATGGCAGAGTAAAAGCAGTGACTTACTTGAGCTCTCCCCCAAACCCCTCCAAATAACTGTAAAAAATGGCTCTAAACAAATTCTAAAGCAGCAGAACCCACAAAAAACAGAGTGAAACAAATTTCCAGCCCAAGACAACCTGGATGGTCGATCAGAAAGGTATATCACTCCAGGCAGGGAGAGGAACACAGTTCCATGTGGGCGCACAGGCAAAACAGGCCTCAGCAAAGCTGGAGCAGCCCTCAGAGGACTGAATCAAACTGTGAGGGTTTCCAGACTTCTCAACCCACTAACACCAAAGACAAGTTAGAAGGTCAGTAGGAAAAGTCTGTGACTGCGGTGAGAGAGAAGCTCAGTCCCAGCCTCAGTCCCTGTGCATGTCCCCAGGGCAGCGGCTGCTTCGGAAGCTTCAGGCCCACAGACTGAGGGAAAATCGAGGTGAGAGGGAGAGGGGTATTCTGGTGATATTCTTTTTAAGTCAGGTGAAAGTGGGGAGGGGGAATATACTTGTGAAACCTCCTAAATCAGGTGACTTACATAGAGTTGAAACTTAACTTTGCAAAATGGGAGATAAAAGCAAAATGGAGTCACTAATGCTCATTTTTAATATATTGTTTACCCCTCCCCTTTGATCCTGGGATTCTCAACACCAGGATCACTTATTTAAACACTTTATCTATTAGGGATTTCTGGACAGAATGATAGTCTATTTTAAGGACACCAAAGGGTAGAGAGAGTACAAGTAGAGTCATAATCATATATATCCCCTAAAGAGACAAACCATGTTAAATAAACTCTATGGATGAATTAAGTCAGGTTACAGATCAAACTACTTAGAGGTCTCACCATGGACTAATTTGAGAGGGGAGATTTACAGGTCACCAAAGTAAACAAGAACATTCAACAAACATAACCATCATGAAACAAAAGGCCAAAGTAATACAATCATGATAACATCAAGTCTCTTTATAACTTGGCAACCTATTCCCAGTGTCCATTTAATTAACACATTTCATCCTGAGTCCCAGGTGGATATCCCAGGTAGTTTTCTGGTCCCTGGAAACATCTTCCCCTGGATATTCTGGAATAGGTCTCATTCTTAGGGCAACTCTGAAGGGAGCTTCTCCTAGTAGACCTGCTTCTTTGGTTCCAAGTCATTTGCCCTTCTGTCTCTTAAAATTATCAGACAGACACTTCAAAATAGGAAAACATTTCACTTTCTTTACAATTATCAATGCAATTTTATATGTAAAATCTTTAATCCAATAGTGACAATTTGTTGCTAAAACATACTCAAAGCCTGCATATTCCATTAGAAACATCTGAAAACCAATTATATGTGTGTGTGTGTGTACCTGACATAAGGAAAACTCCCTTAGTTCTGTTTGATTCCAGGTTTGAGTTATGGTTAATAGCCAATCATCCAAAAAAAAATCCACATCATTCACAGGGTATTTAGAAAGAAAAATAGTACAATGGCATCTTATGTTAGCCTATGCCAAGGTCATCCCTTCAATTTTTCCCAGGGACAGACATTCACCTGTAGCAGTTTCCAGATTGCACTCCCTTTGGGCATTTCCCTTGAATGATGGACCATTGGCCTCATGACAATTCAGACAACCATACCTCAAATCAAAACTTAGAATAATATCAAATCATACTGCCTAGAGATTTTTACCTCAAATAGCAAAATTTCACTGATCACAGCTTAGAGCTAGGTTATTATTGCTATTTTCCTCATGTTGCAACAACAGTTAACAATGAGCACATATAAGGACATCTTATTTACCTTTCATTTATAATTTAAGAATAATTATGTTCTGGAATTTCACTCATACAGTGAATACTTGATAGTTAACTCTAAACCCCAGAAAAAATGTTAACGATAGCAAGCTATTGTTACTAAATTGGCTCAGAGATATAATTTCAATACAGACTATTTCTTAACAAGTATCATTTCATAATTTTCGTAAGTGATAGTCAAATAATCTATAAGATAAAAATCAACTCTACCATAAGCAAACTAGTAAGTTTCCCCATTTTGGTTGGGTGTGGTCCCCATTTCTCAAATTTCAGTACTTTTGAATTTTACAATAATTGATCAACTGGGCTGATAAGATTTTATGACCTTGCATAAGTAGAAAGTCCCAAGGAACCTCACAGATTAGGACAATTTAAAGAAGACTTTGCTACTTTTCCTCCCAACAGCAAATTATTGCTTTAAAGCAAATATACCCCATTAAATATTTAAGTTTTTAAACATTTTTATAACATCCTTTCAACAGCTCAGTAAATAATCTAATAGCATCCAGATTAAAAGAGAAGTTATTTTTCTAACAGCATTTCTGATACAAATTCATAATATAAGAAAAAGTGTTAGAAACACAATAACAATACACATATCATGTATTTAAAACATGAAACAAAACTTATTATCAGTCAGTTGAATGCAGTTCCAGATTTTTTTACATAGAAAATCATTCATTTTATCACTTCTGACATTCAATATCAAATCACATCTAAAACCCAGTATAGAATAATACTGTATGGAGTAATTATACTCAATGAAAGAATTAATAATAATAACTAGTTAACATTTATATAGTGTTTACAATGTGCCAGGCACAGTGTTAAGCACTTCACAATTGTGAAATCCCCACAACTCTGGGAGTTTGGTGCTCTTATTATTATTCTCTTTACAGATTAGGAAACTGAGGCAAACAGAGGTGAAGTAACTTGCTTAAGGTCACACAGTTAATAAATTTCTGAGACCAGATTTTAACTCAGATCTTCCTGATCTGTGCATTTTCCAGGGTATTGTTTTAATGCTAAATAGGAAATGTTATATTAAGGTCTGATTTTATATAATTATCCTAATAGGAGAATGTATCTCACTGTAAATGAGACATCATAATGACTTAGCTTCAGAACAAAATTTCAACCAAATCAAATCTACATTTATAATCATTAATAGTAATATTTAAATCCCAATTTTCCCAAAGGTCCACTGTTTTCAGTTAGTTCATGTTTGAGAAATTTGTGGTGGTACTCCTAGCTCCCCATAACTTTTTCTTTATTTCTTTTTAATCACCCAAAGAACCAAATCAATTCTTTTGTGTTCTTAATCCAGTCCCACATTTCCCTGAGGCTTTTCAATTGTAACTCCAGGAAGGTCAAAAAGGACAGGGCTTATAGGCAAAAAAAAACCAAAATAAAAACAAACAAACAAACAACCAAAACCCTACTTATTAAAAAAGAGAGAGGATGATATCCTCAAATAATTCAAAACTACACCCATATTTCTGTATTTTCCATATCATAAAAAACTTAGTTTCTTATATTCTTCTTATCTTAAGGGGATCAAAACCTATTTCCCAAAACTCCAAAACCCTTCACTTTCAAACCCTTCATTCACACTCAGTATAAACAGACCACAACTTTCTTTAGTTTTTCTATCCATTCTCCTCTCATCCCTACTTGCTAAAACATTCTTTCTCCTTTTCTTTTTACTTCCCTCCAGTGGACATTGATTAAAGCCCTTCAAAATTGTATCTTTCTTCTTTCTTTCCATATTCTGATTCAACACTTCTCTTACTTTGTTCTAGTTGTTTAATTCTGTTAGTCTTTATTTCCCAATCATATTCCAGATTATCTATAGAATTCATCTTCATTCTACTGGTTTTTTTCCTTACAATTTAGAGTGAGTTTTTATTACACAAAAACAATTAATTGCAGTACTGTTACTTTTGGGGTTCTTAAAAGCTTACAAAAACATGGTCTATTACAATACCTTTTGGTCATTTTGCCACTAGTTTACCTAAACAATTAAGTTCTATTATATAATTCACAGAAGAAATACAGTGGTAAAACAAAATATTTTTCCATATTAAATCTTATTTACTTTTAATTTGCTCCTTGAATTAAATAAGCTTCTAGAAAAGAGTTAATAACAGGCAGTTCCTAAGTACCAGATAAATTTAAACTGCAAGCCTATTTTGTTTTTTCACTTTTGGAACTTTACTGCTTCTACTTTCAAATTAGTTTCAGTTCTCTTTCTCTAATCAGTGAAATCACCTTTTCACCTTGCACTAAAACAATAAATCAGTCACTCTCCAGGGAAAAAGTAATAGTAGGTCTAAGCATTGTTTTCATGTAACTTTTACAGTTTTGTTCTTATTTTTCTTTAAAAACAAATTCTACAGAGTGGTACCCCCAAACTCACTAAAACATGTCAGCATTTATAGAAACATTCAAACCACAATTTGGAAATTTATAGTACAGAAAACATGTTTAGTATCTAAGCTTTATTTATTTATTTATTTGCTAGGCAATGGGATTAAGTGACTTGCCCAGGATCACACAGCTAGTAAGTATGTCTGAGGCCAGATTTGAACTCAGGTCTTCCTGACTCCACAGCCGGTGCTCTATCCACAGTGCCATCTTGCTGCCCCTAATTAGTTTCATAATGTCATAAATTCCTGCAGACTGGGAATAAAGATCCCCTTCCTTCCTATCTGTGTAACTTGGCCAGAGTTAAGGAGGCAGAGAGAGAGACTTGCTTTCTGATGACTCAGATAAATTCCTCAGAGAGGTTTTTACTTTTTTCATTCTTTTTCCTTTTGATTGATCAGGCTACATAAAAACACAGACAATTTGACAAGACATACACATAAAAGAAAGTTTAATCAAAAAGTCAGTGCATACAATTTTCTAAAAACAATCTTGAAGATGGCAGAGAAAAGGCAGGAAGTTGTCTGAGGTCTCCCTAGTTTCCTCAAAACAACTTTAAATCAAGCCTTGCAACAAATTCTAGAGTGACACAACCCACAAAAGGACAGGCTAAAACAACTTTCCAGCCTAAGGTAACTTAGAAGGACTTCAGGAAAGGTGTGTCTCATTTGGGTAAAAGGGGAGCATAGCACAGTGCAAGTAGCTCCTAGCACCAGCAAACATCAGCAACTGAGAGGCCCATGGTCCTGGCTCATCAGGCCAGCAGCACAGTGAGCCAGCTGTAAGGCCATCAGCCCCAGGGCAACAGGTGAATTGTGAGCTCCAGAACCCCTGGCATAATAGGTGTGACTAGGCCAGGCAACCCCAGCATAGCGGGCAAACCAGCAAACCCTCAGCCCTAGCACAACAGGTAAGTCACCAGCCCCAGAGGCCCTGGAACAGAAAACCACTGACCAGGTCCCTGGCCCTGGAGCAAGAAGCTTATGACAGTGCCCCCAGTATTCCAGGAGCAAAATCCAACTTTAGAAGTCACTAGAGAAAATATATTTAATAGGAATGTATATGTAGAGCCTATGTCAGATCGAACACTGTTTTAGGGAGGGAGGTGGGGAGGGAGTGGGTGAAAATTTGAAAATCAAAAGCTTATGGAAGTGTTTGTTGAAAACTAAAAATAAATAAATTTTTTAAAATGTCATTAAATAGGCTGGAAAATGAGAGAGAGGGAAAAAAAAAAAAGAAAGGCCTGACCATCGAAAGCCACTATGGCAACAGAGAATATCAAAACACAAACTCAAAAGAGCACAACAATGTCAAAACACCTACATGCAAAACCTCAGAGAGAAATATGAATTGGTCTCAAGTCCAAAAAGCCCTCCTGGAAGAACTCAAAAAGGATTTTAAAAATCAAATAAGAGGTAGAAGAAAAACTGGGAAAAGAAATTATGGTGATGCAAGAGAATCACGAAAAAAGAGTCAACAGTTTGGAAAAAGAAAATAATTCCTTAAAAAGTAGAAGTGGCCAAATGGAAAAGGAGGTACAAAAACTAACTGAAGAAAATAATTCCTTAAAAATTAGGATAGGGCAAATGGAAGCTAATGACTCTATGAGACATCAAGAATCAATCAAACAAAATCAAAAGAATGAAAAATAAAAGAAAATGTAAAATACCTCATTGGAAAAATTACCTGGAAATTGACCTGGAAAATAGATCCAGGAGAAATAATTTTAAAAATTATTGGACTATCTGAAAACCACGATGAAAAAAAAAAAAAAAGAGCCTGGATAGCATCTTCTAGAAATTATCAAGGAAAATATCCCTGATACCATAGAACCAGAGAGTAAAACAGAAATTTAAAGAATCCACCAATTACCTCCTGAAAGTGATCCCAAAATGAAAACTTCCAGAAATATTATAGCTAGACTCCAAGACTCTCAGGTCAAGGAGAAAATACTGCAAGCACTCAGAAAGAAACAATTCAAATATCAAGGAGTCACGGTCAGAATCACACAGGATTTAATAGCTTCTACCTTAAAGAATTGGAAGGCTTGGAATATGGTATTCCAAAAGGCAAAGGAGTTTGGATTACAACCAAGAACCAACTATGGAGCAAAACTGAACATAATCTCTCAAGGGAAAAAAATAGATATTCAGTGAAATAGGGGACTTTCAAACTTTACTGATGAAAAGACCAGAGCTGAACAGAAAATTTGATTTTCAAGTACAAGACTCAAGAGAAGCATAAAAAGGTAAACAGGAAAGAAAAAAACACATTATTCAATAAGGTTAAACTGTTTACATCCCTACATGGGAAGATAACACTTGTAACTCTTAAGAACTGTACCTCTATTAGGGTAGTTAAAAGGGTATACACACACAAAAGGTGCCAGTATAAGTTGAC
Source organism: Vombatus ursinus (assembly GCF_900497805.2). Lineage (NCBI taxonomy): Eukaryota > Metazoa > Chordata > Mammalia > Diprotodontia > Vombatidae > Vombatus > Vombatus ursinus. The sequence goes on from NW_020954579.1 coordinate 15,236,084, forward strand.
TTTGATGGGATGATATAAAAAAATTGAGGGATGAAAAAGAGGATCGCACTGGGAGAAGAGGGAAGGGAGAGGCAGAATGGGATAAATTATATCACATGAAGAAGCACAAAAGACCTATTACAGAACAGAGAAAGAATAGGGGGTAGGTGGTGAGCATTGTTTGAACCTTACTCTCATCAGATTTGGCTCAGAGGGAATATCATACACAGTCAGAAATCTGTCTTACCATATAGGGAGGGAGAGGGACAAAAAAAGGGGAGAGCTAATAGAAGAGAGGGCAGATTGAGGGAGGAGGTGGTCAGAAGCAAAACACTGGTTAGGAGGGACAGTGAAAGGAAAGAGAGAGAGGGAAAGAGAGAGAAAGAAATATTAATGGAAAATAGGATGGAAGGGAATACACAGTTAGTAATCATAACTGTGAATGTGAATGAGATGAACACTCCCATAAAATGAAAGTGGATAGCAGAATGGATTAAAAAACCAGAATCCTACAATATGTTATTTACAAGAAATACATTTGAAGCAGAGACACACACAGAGTAAAGGTAAAAGGCTGGAGCAGAATATATTATGCTTCAGCTAAAGTAAAAAAAAAAAAAAAGCAGGGGTAGCAATCATAATCTCAGACAAAAACAAAAATATATCAATTAAAAGATACAAGGAAGGAAACTATATCTTGCTAAAAGGTATCACAGGCAATGAAGTAATATCAATACTAAACATATATGTACCACATGACATAGCATCCAAATTTATTTCTTTAAAAATAATTTAATAATATTTTATTTTTTCCTAATTACATGTAAAGACAACTTTCAACATTTATTTTTGAAAGATTTTGAGTTCCAAATTTTTCTCCCTACTTTTCACCCCTCCTCTTCCCCAAGATGGTAAGCAATCTGATATAGGTTATACATGTGCAATCATATAAAACATATTTCCACATTAGTCATGTTGTGAAAGAAGAAAAAGAATAAAAGGAAAACACACACTCACAAAATGAAAATAGTATGCTTCAGTCTGCATTCCGACTCCATCAGTTCTTTCTCTGGCTGTGGATAGCATTTTCTATCATGAGTCTTTTGGAATTGTTTTGAATCATTGTATTGCTGAGAAGAGCTAAGTCTATCAAAGTTAGTCATCGCACAATGTGGCTGTTACTGTGTACAACGTTCTCCTGGTTCTGCTCACTTCACTCAGCATCAGTTCATGTAAGTCTTTTTAAGCATAAAGTTCATGTAAGCATAAGTTCATGCAAGATTTTTCTGAAATCTGCCTGTTCGTCATTTCTTATTGCACAATGTATTCATATACCACATTCATATACCACAGCTTGTTCAGCCATTCTCCAATTGATGGGCATCCTCTCAATTTCCATTTTTTGCCACCACAAAAGAGTTGCTATAAATATTTTTGTACATGTAGGTCCTTTTCCCTTTTTTATTATCTCTTTGGGATACAAACCTAGTAGTGGTATTGCTGGATCAAAGGGTAATACACAGTTTGGTTGTCCTTTGGGCATAGTTCCAAATTGCTTTCCAGAATGGTTGGATCAGTTCACAACTCTACTAACAATGCATTAGTGTCCCAATTTTCTCACATCTTCTCCAATATTTATCATTTTTCTTTTCTGTCATATTAGCCAATCTGATAGATGTGAGGTGGTACCTCAGAGCTCTTTTAATTTGTATTTCTCTAATCAATAATGATCTAGAGCATTTTTTTCATATAACTATAGGTAGCTTTGATTTCTTCTTCTGAAAACTGCCTATTCATATCCTTTGACCATTTATCAATTGGGGAGTAACTTGTATTCTTATGAATTTGACTCAGTTCTCTATATATTTGAAAAACAAGGCCTTTATTAGAGATACTTGCTGTAAAAAAATGTTTTCCAGCTTTCTGCTTTTCTTCTAATCTTAGCACCCAAATTTATAAAGAAGTTAAATGAGTTACAGGAAGAAATAGTAAAACTATACTAGTGAGAGACCTCAACTTTCCCCTCTCAGAACTAGACAAATCTAACCACAAAATAAACAAGAAAGAAGTTAAGGAGGTGAGTAGAATTTTAGAAAAGTTAGACATGATAGACCTCTGGAAAAAACTGGAATGGGGATAGAAGAGAATATACCTTTTCTCAGTGGTACATGGCACTACATAAAAATCGACCATATATTAGGGCATAAAACCTCACAATCAAATGCAGAAAGGCAGAAATATTAAATACATCCTTTTAAGATCATGATGAAATAAAAATACATTTATAAGGGGCCATGGGAAGATAGATTAAAAATTACTAGGAAACTAAATAAGCTAATCCTAAAGAATGAGTGGCTCAAAGAACAAATCATGGAAACAACCAATAATTTCATCAAAGAGAATGACAATAATTAGACAACACACCAAAATTTATGGGATACAGCCAAAGCAATACTTAGGGGAAAATTTATATCTCTAAATGCTTACATCAATAAAATAGAAAAAGAACAGATCAATGAATTGGGCATGTGACTAAAAAAGCTAGAAAAAGAACAAATTAAAAGCAATTTTAAAGTCTTTTAATTTGCAATAGAAAGTTCCTTCTTCAGGTCAAATTTAGGATCCACTGAATTTTTTTTTAATATTTTAGGCCAATTTTTGTATAATTTGAGAGCTCTATTCTTAGTCATCCCCTTCTGAATGGGAAGTTTCCCCTGTTCCCAGGCCAAACTTCCATAAAGGGGTATCCATTGACTTACTAGAGCTGGTTCTCATGGCTCCCTCATCAGCGACCACTCACCTAACCTTCTGGATGTTGGTTCAGGAGGATGTGGAAGGACAGGGACAGGTGGTCCTTCACTGACGAAGTCTTGTCCTGATCTACATCTTGCCTCTGGACTCAGATGGCTGTGGAGGAGAAAGTGAAGCTGGTGACCTTGCACAGCCCTCCCTCACTTAAATCCAATTCACTTGCAAGTTATGGCATCATCTTCCTGATGTCATGGTCCTCTTTGGGAATGAAAGATAAATAGCAACCATCAGTAGAAATCTTATTTAGGGTGTTCCTTCAGCTAAGGTCCCATCATTCTACAGAGTGTCTCAATTTCAATCCCTTCCTATTCACCAAAACTGTTATGGTACAATAAAGAAATTGAGTAATTACATCCAGGCAATGATTTATTTGGTAATGCATGTGGTTGGAAAACAAACTGGTAGCCAAGGAGTTTGAAGATTGGTTCCTCACAGTTAATATACGATTTGGAGGAAGTGAAAAATAATAAACACAGGATTATAAGGATTGAGACATCTGGTTTCTTAATGGTGGGGGGGTGAGTTGGAGACACTGAGATGAGAGGAAGAGGGATATTCTTGTAACATTCTTTAAGTCAAGTGAAAGTAGGGAGGGGGAGTACTCTTGTGAAACCTCCTAAATCAGGTGACTTACATGGAATTGAAACTTAATTTCATAAAATGGTAGATAAAAGCAAAATGGAGTCATTAATGCTAATTTTTAATATAATAATATAATAATTTTTAATATTTTTTATTAAATTTGCCAATCTGATAGGCTTTAGGTAAAACTTTAAAGTTGCTTTAATTTGCATTTTTCTAATTTGGTGATTGGGAGCATTTTTTCATAGGGTTATTGATTTCTTGTTTTGAAAATTACCTACTTAATCCCATTCCAAATAAGCAAAAAATTCATAAAATATTTGAGGGACAATCTACCAAAATCCACAAAATACTCATATAGATTCAATACAAAACACTCCCTAAAGAAATAAAGAACAACTTATATAGTTGGAATAATATTCAGTATTCATGGTTAGGCTGTGCCAATATAAGAAAAATGAAAATATGACGAAAATTAATTTAGTTTCAATGCTATACCAATCAAATTATCAAAGAAGTACTTTATGGAACTTGATAAAATAATAACAAAATTCATCCAGAAAAATAAAAGATATAGAATATCAAGGGAAATAACAAAAAGGGAAAAATGAATGTGGAAAAATTCTTCTAGATTTCAAGCTATATTATAAAGTAGCAGTCACCAAAACCATCTAGCATTGGTTAAAAGATAAGTAATTCACTGGAAGAAATTAGACAAGAGATAATCAGAAAAAATGGAACTCAATAATACAGTGTTCAATAAACCAGAAAATATAAATTATTTAGGCTAGAATTCTCCATTTGGTTAAAAAAACTGTTAGAGAAACTGGAAAATAATACATTCCAAATAGATATATAAATAATATTAAAGATCATACTATCAAAAAAGTTAGAAGAGAAGTCATGTGAAAGAAGAATCAGAACAAAAGGGTAAAACCTCAAGAAAGAAAAAAAAAACAACAAAACAACAAAAAAGAGAAAATAGTATGCTTTGATCTGCATTCTGACTCCATAGTTCTTTCTCTGGATGTGGATAGCATTTTCCATCTTGAGTCTTTTGGGATTGATTTAGATCATTGCATTGCTAAGAAAAGCTAAGTCTATCAAGGTTAGTCATTGCACAATATTGCTGTTATTGTGTACAATGTTCTCTTGGTTCTGCTCATTTCACTTAGCATCAGTTCATGCAAGTCTTTCCAGGTTTTTCTGAAACCTGCCTGCTCATCATTTCTTCTGGAACAATAGTATTCCATTACATTCCTATACCACAACTTGGTCAGCCATTCCCAATTAATGGGCATGTCCTCAATTTCCAATTCTTTGCTACCACAAAAAGAGCTGCTATAAATATTTTTGTACATGTAGGTCCTTTTCCCATTTTTATGACCTCTTTGGAATACAGACCTAATAGTGATATTGCTGGGTCAAAGGGTATGCACAGTTTTGTAGCCTTTTGGGCATAGTTAGGAGATTTATTCTTAACCAAACAAGGGGCAAAGGCAATTTATAACTGATAAAAGAAATAACTTTGATTACATGAAACTTAAAAACTTCTACACAAGCAAAATTAATGTACCTAGGATAAGAAGGGTTCAAATGGGAAAAAAAAATTTGTGTCAAGTTTCTTTGAAAAGAGTTTGATACCCAAGACACACAATCAATTAATGTAATATATGTTAATTGTTTTGGTCATGCCTACATAGACATACATATGTCCCTGCTGTTATATATATATGTTCTTACTGTAAAAAATGCACACACATATCTACCTATTTCCCTGTTAACTCAAATTTATTTCTGTACTCAACTATATGTGTGTTCTTCCCTCTTTTTACCAGTTCAGATGAAAGTGAGATTCAGGAGTCCCCACTCACCCACCTCTTCTTCTTTATTTGTATGATCTTCTATTTTTGTACCTGATTATGTGAGATTTTTTTTTCTCTCTAGATTTCTTTTCCTTTCCCTTTCCTTCTTTTATTTTTCTTTATGGTACATTATCATGTTTATTTTTATGTATAAGGAAGCCGAGGCAACAAAGAAAGAATTTGCTCAAGTTCATAGCTAATAAGTTCAAGTTCATTACTAATACATAATTTAGGAAAGTTTTGAACCCAGATCTTTTTGTTTACATCTTGAAAACTTCTAATAGATTTTTTAAAAATTACACATTGCTTTTACTTCAAGATATATACCTCCCTCTTTCCCACCCAGAGAGCCATCCTTTCTAGCAAAAAAAAAAAAAAAAAAGAAGAAAAGCAAAACTAACTGACATATCAATTCAGTCCAGTACAATGTTTTGTGCCTATAGTCCCTGGCCTCAGCATTTCCTTTCTTCTTTTAAGTCATCAAAGCAAAACATAATCACTTTCAGGCTCTCTGTCTTGTTTGACCTGATAAAATTTGACCATTTTGGGGGAGTCTCATTTCTTTTCCAATATTTCCCTCTAAACCTCTAGTTTTATTAACAAAATCATTTAAGACTTCTTAAAAAAAAACTCCTGATTGATCTCAGGAATTGCAGTTGAGCTTGTGTCCAAGGTGTTTTTTAATTTGAGGCAACTTGTGTCCAAGACGTTTTTTAATTTGAGTCTTTACTTATAGATATTTTGTAATCATTCTCTTCTGGGTTTGTGTCTTGCATGTCCCTTTCACCATAACAGCTTTTTATTTTAGGATTTTTTTGTGTTTTCATTCTTTCAGCCTACTTCTGGACTTCAGACTTTGTTAGGGACAGGCTCAGCACACTCTGAGGGAGTGTCTGGATTGATTTTGTGTCCTTTAGGTTTCTACTGCTGCTCTCTTAGGAGTATTAAGTATATTAGTCCAATATCTCAGAGACATCTTAAGTTGGAGACCTGAAAGCTTTTAGTGTCCCTCAAATGGTCTGATCCAGGGCAAAATCTGAACACTACCTTCCTGGCATGAGCTCTGCAAACTTCTGACCTATGTTTGAATCTGAGCAACATATCTGTGGTCTTGCCCCACTTGAAATTTCGGTAGACTTCTTCTGGACTCAGATACTATCAGCTAGCTGGGAAGTCTGTTAATTCATTTCGAAAGAACTGCAGGCTCCCATTTGGTCTAGGATTCTTACTTTGATCATTCCACTTTAGGCTTCATACTGAGCTGTAAGTTGGAACTGAGATCCTGCTCTGCTTTTGGGGTCAGAACCAAACAGCTTCTGCTTGCTTCTGAACTTGCTCCTTGCTCAGCACACAGTCTATGGCCTTGTTCCTCATCCAAGAATGCCATCTCTAGAGGCAGGATCCTTTCTCAGTCAGCCCTGGATCTATGATCTGGAATTGGGTAGTCCCTGACAGAGCTGCCCATTGGAACCTATATCTGAATACTGTCTAAGGGTAGGTCCCTCTTTGCTAGATTTAGAACCTCTTCTTGCCCTGGTGCACAGTCTCTCTTTGCAGTGGAATGCTCTACATAGGTACTTCTGGCTAGACACCATCCCCACTAAACATAGTCCTCTTTCTCTTTCTCCCTATGCCAACCTGAGTTGGAAGACTGACTTGTGATTTTTTTTCTTGGATTTTCCAATCATGTCTTTGTCTAGATCTCTTTGGAGAGCTGTTTGTGGGATAAAGCTTGGCTATATTTCTTTCTTCTATTCTGCCATCTTTCTTCTTTCACTTTAATTTATTTCTACATTATTCTCCTCTCTCCCCTCCCCCCACGTGTATATGTGTGTGTGTGTATGTATTCCTACCAGTTCATATGAGTGAGGTTCATGAACTGTCCATTTCCCCATCCCTGACTCTATATTTATATAGTTTTCTTCTAATGAAAACGAATTGTGAGGAATAATAAGTTTCTCACTCTTCCTAATTTCCTTAATATGTTTCTTTTTCTTTATTATCTTAAACCAAGCAAAGCAGTATGAAACTCCACCCAGGTCCTAATAGTCTTTTTTTGTTCTCTCTTTGGCTATTAGGTAAAGGGCCAATTATTGCCTTTTAGGATAATAAACTTTTACTTTAGGATGTAAACACTTCATTATCATTTAGTCTTTTCAAATTGCTTAAAGAAATTTATCTTTCTAGGTTTTCCTTATATTTTAGTTTGCATTGAAAAGTTTCTTCCAGCTCTGGTTCTCTCAACAGGAAGGCTAAATGTATTCTATTCTATTATCAAATTTCTCCCCTACAGAATTATTCTAATTTGTTATTATTGGTTGTAAAGCTTTTTCTTTTGTCCTTTGGTATATCACAATCTAAGACTTCCTTTCTTTTGAAGTAGTTACTGATAAATCTTGTGTGATCTTATGTAAGGTTCCTTAATACATTATCTTTTTATTCCTGAATGCTTGCAATTTTTAAAAAATTTTAATCTGAAAACTCTAGACTTTGGCTGTGATATTTTGGGGTGTGTTCATTTTGGGGTTTCTTTAAGCACATAATTGGTGGATTCTTTCTATTTTTACCTCAAAATCTAATAGTTCTGAGCAGTTTTTAAAAAATTATTTCTTGAAATATGGTATCCAAGTTTTTCACTGGATTATAATTTTCTAGGAGTCCAATGAATCTCAGATTTTTCTTCTTTTCTTCTTTTCCAGATCAGTTGTTTTTGATTAGTGTTATCTCGCTCTTAATAACTTTTCAATCCTTTGACTTTGTTCTAGAATTTCTTGTTGTTTCATTGAATCATTTAAAAAATTTTATTTGCTCTATTCTATTTCTTCATATGTTAATTACTTAGGTAAGATTGTCCATTTTTGTTTCAAATTGTTCCAAATGTTTTGTCATTTTAAAAAATGTTTTAGTTTTTAATTTATTTTATGTATTTTTGGAGAATTTGTGACCAATCTAGTTTTTTTTTTGTTCCTGAACTCTGTAGTTCAGTCATTTTCTCCTTCTAATGATTATCTATATTTTATCACAGTATTTCTTTATTATAAGGGTTTTTTCCCTTTGTTTGCTCATATCTATACCGAATTGGTTTTTTTGTTTGTTTTTGCTAAGGCCAGACTCTACTACTGCTTGCAACGTTAGATGAATTGACTAGGCCCAAGTTCTAACTTTCATTGTAGTCTTAGTGTGGGACAGTGTTATACCAGAGCTAGATCATTCCTCTGCTACAGTCTAGAGGTTGCTACTCTCTGGTCTCTGAGTGGAAGGATGCCTGGAGTCAGGCCCTGACTTCTTCCACAGTGCTGTTCTGTTAGTAATATCCTGGCCTAGGGACAACAGCTGGATGCACACTCACTCTGACTTCTGGGGCTTCCCCAACTAGTCATGCTGACTTTGTCCATTACTTTGGGCAGTTACCTACTACAGATTTATGGCTTCAGGCCTCAGACCTGTTGGTAGCCTGACCCAGATTAGCAGGCTTCAGCCTAGTCCCCTGCGGATTCCCAGGACTCCTAGTTATTCTAGCACTCATAGTTTCCCTGTTTAGTTACCACCCCAGAGGTATGAGGTTTCAAGCTCTAGCCTGGACCTTAGCAGCTGGAGTGGTCCTACCAGAGTTGGTGCTGGCTTGAAGCTAATCTCCTAGGGCATCTCCAAATAACAGGCTATCACAGCTGGCCAGTTTCTTTGAGCTGTCTCCTCTCACAGGCCTCCTGGAACTGCCTTACTTTAAGTCTTGTCTCCTTGTGCTATCCTTTATGGGTTGAAAGATCTCAGTGGGACTTTTCCACTTGAAATTTGTTATTTGTTGTTAATAGGCACTTCTAAAGGGTGCTAGGGTCAACTTGCATCCCTTTGAGTAGCCATCTTAACTAGAAGTCTAATTTTTGCATATTTCAAAGCATTTCCATATACATTTTCTCATTTGATTTTTATAGTTGGGCCAGAAGGTAGACAGTGCAACTGTTAACATCTCTATTTCACACATGAAGAAAATAAGACAGGTTAAGTGACTTTATCAGAGCCATCTGACTAGTTAGTGGCCAAGTGTAGCCTTTAGGATACATTTTCTATCTGCATGGTTATTTTTGCTACATCATGTTGCTTTTCTTTGTTACCTTCTATCAGTACATGCATCCAAATTTCAATCTTTTTTTCTATGCACTTTTCCTATAGGTGGAATGATACTGGGGCTATGCTCTTTCAAGTTGCCATATCTCTATTGTATTTTAAAAGGCCCTGGAGTCAGGAAAAATTGAGGTCCAATCTGGTCTCAGACACTTACTAGCTGTGTGATCCTGAGCAAATCATTTAATTTGTTTGCCTCAGTTTCTTCATATGTAAAATGGGGCTAATTAAGCACCTATCTTTTTTGTTGTGAGGATCAAATGAGATAATGTAAAATACCTAACAGTGTATGGCACATAGTTGTTCTATGTCCTTTGTTTTTAAAGAAGATCAATGGATGATGTCTTGACTTGCCCATGAATTAGATTTGTGAGGCAGAGTTGCACAAAGCTGTCAAACTTACTCTCTCTTCCAGAGTCATTGAAGTCTAGTGGCAAGACAAAAAACAAGATGATTGGCAATGTCTAGGATACAGTGGATGACCTTGGGCATCTTCAATAGGTTTATGGGGTGTTCAGGAAGGACTAGCACCTCTGGGGTGAGGGCATGCTCTTTTCAGAGCTCCTCATTCACCTTTGGTATCCACCTGTCACGCAGCTCTCATCTGTGACTCCAAGAAACCATAGAGTGTGCAGCAGCCACATCCCAGGAAAACCTCTCAGCAGGGCTAAACCAGGTTGAGGATAACCAACAGGCCTCAAACCCATGGGTGAGTTAGGGGGATGTCTACCTGAAGCATATGATGATTTCCCCGGGCAGAATGGGTAGATGGGAACAATTTGTTCCAATGGCCATGAAGGTGGCTGGCACATAGTAATCACTATTGACTATTATTAGTTATTATTGTTACTCTCTCCTTTTATCTACCTCTATATACGTACACATACTGTCTCTATTAATTTCACTTTAATTTTTCATAAGTACTTGGAAGCACTTACAGTGAATAGCACTATACTAGGATGGTGGGGAAAGCAGAATGGCAATACTAAGCTTAAAAAGAATGCTACCCTTGCCTTCATGGTGCTTACAGTATAGCAGGGGCAACGCTTTAATCGGCATTATAAAAATTTTCTCCATCACTTTCTTAAGTTTAGAAATTAACAAAACAATAAATCAAACCCTGATTTGCAGTCTTTCCTGATTTCCAAGGTGTAAATGCTCACACAGAAAATTTAACAGTTGGCTCTCTGGTATGAGCTTACTCCCACACACTTCTAGACGTGGAGCCCTATCCTTCTCTTGGAGCCTAGAGTCTAGCATGGGGATAGGGCACATACAAATAACTATAATACAAAAGAAATCATGATTTGATAAGTACATTAGAAAGATGCAAGGTATTATGTGAAGTCCGAGGGGAAAGAAAGAGCATTCCTTACCTGGACATATGAGGGAAGGCTTCATTGAAAAAGTGGTATTTGAATTAGGCTTTAAAATGTAACCGGGGATAAGATCTATACTGTTTGCTTATAGCTGATCATATATGCTAGCTTATTGCTTGGTTTCTTTGGGGATAATGAAGTCTGTGTCTGTTTCTGGCACATTTGACTCAGAACCGAAGGCCTTGGCTCTTTGGGTATGATAAAGCAATCTCTTTATTAGCCACTGAGAAAGAAAAGCCGCCAACACAGTGTAGCTTTAAAAGGAAAAGACCTGCCCTAAGATGTCTCCTCTTTCTGTCTCCAAATCAAGGCAGGATTATTCAAATCTATTCCTGTGGGGTGAAAGAGAATTCTGGTGCCCTTCTCTCAAATGAGGAGAAATGATGGACTGTTAGCACATGGTAGCTAGAAAGGGCACTCAGCTAGATAATCTGAATTTAGGTCTTGGTACTCCACACTGCTTTCTCTTCTCTGCTCTGCCCCCACTTGGTATTTCCCTTCCTGAGTATAAATGACAGTAATCCCAAGGGGGACACAGCCAATTTCGGAGGCAATTCTGTGAATTCAAGAGGTTGGAGATCCTGGGTCCTTTGGTCATATGTGACTGGCAGCAGGTAGATTATCTGCTCTTGGAGAAGATGAAATATAGCTAGAGGATGAAGCCAGGTCTTTATCTGCCAAAGATGTGGACATTAAGGACAACAGTGTAGAGCTGAGGTGAAATGTAAAATGTCTATCCAGCAGTCATGAAAACTTCATATTTTGAGGTTTAAGTTCCCCCTCCCTGAAGAGTATAACTGTAGTTATTATTACTGCTTGTTTAAGTTTCTTTCTGTGTCTGCTGAGCATAATAGTAATTATGATATTGAATTCTGTTTTAAATCCTTTGATTAATTTGTGCTGGTAAGCCATTTGTATGTCAAGCATTTCTTTTGTGTAGAGGAAATAAATATCTGTCCACTATTTGATTTACATTATGTTAGCAAATTTTTACTTCCCCTTTTTGGCAAGACCCTAGACATGGCAAACTTTGAGTAATTCTTTCCTGGGGAGTTGGGGTGGGAGTGTGATGAACCCATGAGTCATTCTTTTAGTGTCAAGTTTCCCCAGCCAGATCATATGTGTGGTTCTAGAACAGAATAGTCTAGTGTCTTTAGAGACTACCTCCCCATACCCAGCAGCAGTTGTAAAAGTATTAGAAAATTATAATTGGGAGCTCAACAGGCATAAGGAATAGTTCAAGAAAGTCACAGAGGTAAGAAAATACACATGGGTACAAAGAGCAGTTCACTTTGTCTAGTAAAGCATATGGAGGGGTGTAATATGAAGTATGACTGAAAAGATAGAGATTTCAAATTGTAGAGGCACTTCACTGATAAGCAAAGGAATATGAACTGTACATAAAGGACAATCAGTAGTCTCTGGAAAGTTTTAACAGAGGAGTGACAGGATGTTCCTCCTTTCATAGTCTTGACTCTTTAGTTAAGCCTTTCAGTACTACACTATCCTATACTCCTCATGTATACTCCCAAGAGGTAGGTAGCATGCTTTATTATAAGTCCTCTGGAATCATGGCTGGTCATTGCATTGATCAGAATTTCCAAGTTTTTCAAAGTTGTCTTTGCAATATGATTGTTATTGTAGAAATTATTCTTTGGTTATGTTCATTCCATGCTGCATCAATTCATACAAGTCTTCCCAGGTTTCTCTGAAACTACACCCTTCATTTCTTATAACATGACAGTGGTCCATCACATTCATATAGCATAATTTGTTCAACTCTTCTCTAATTGATAGGCACCTTCTCAATTTCCAGTTCTTGGCCACCACAAAAAGTGCTGCTATAAATATTTTTTACTGTCTACTTCTTTCAACCAATGCTTATACAGTATGGACTCAGTGCCCTTCATCATTCTGGTAGTCCTTCTCTGGGTACTCCCCAGTTCAGATTGAGCTTGCAGTCCACTAGAACTCCCAGATCTTTTTTGGTACCACTTTCTAACAATGCTTCCTTAATTTTGTACTTGTGAGATTGATTTTTTTTGTACCCAACTGTAAGACTTTACATTTGTTGCTATTAAATTTCATCTTTTTAAGATTCAACCCAATGCTTTAGGTGTCAAGATCCTGTTGTATCCTAACTTTATCATCCACTGTTAGCTATCCCTCTTAGTTGTGTGTCATCTGAAAATTTGATGAGCATGCCATCTATACCTTTATCCAAGTCATTAATAAAAATGTTGGACAACACAGGGCCAAGCACAGATCCCTATGGTACTTCACTGAAGATCTACTATGTTGACAATGAATTATTAACAATTACTTTTGAGTCTGTCCATCTGACCAGTTCTGAATCCACCTGATTTTGTTATCATCTAATCCATATCTCTTAATCTTTTCCGCAAGAATGGTATATCTTCTTTTAATCAAAAGCTTCACTAAAACCTTGGTAAACTATATCTACAATAGTGCCCTCATCTACCAGGTTAGCAATGCTGTCAAAATTTTAAATGTGTTTAGTATATCAAGACCCGTTCTTGATGAAGCCATGTTGATTCTATAATCACTGCTTCCTTTTCAAGCTATTTACCCACCATCTCTTTAATGATCTGTTCTATAATTTTATTAAGAAATTTTCAGATGCAGTCTGTCTCTTGAGTGATATTCCCACATCAACTACTTGTTCAGCATTCCAAACTGGATGACCCACAGACACTCAAACTCATCTATCCAAATGATTAACCAATTACATATTTTCCTGATTACAATTTCAGTCTGGTCTCATGGTTCAGGTTTGAAATAGAATGAAATAAGCCAATTGCATAACATCTAACATTTAACAAAAAGGAAATTCAATGAACAGTAGTATGGAAAGAATATTCAGCAAGTATGCAGCACTGGTTCAGTTAGATTTAGCCCTACCTTGCGTCTATCAGAAATGCTTCTGTTCAGAAGAGTGTGTTGACTCTTCTGGCAAAGGGAAATCTGTAAACCAACCTGCATGTGTTAACCAATTCTTTCAACCAATTCTCATGTTATGGACTCAGTCAACTTAATGGGCACAATTTCTCAGAGGTATCACTCTCCTACTCAATAAATTTCACTAGCTCCCCATCACCTCTAGGGTCAAATATAACTTTTCAGTTTAACGTTTAAAGCTGTTTACAACCTAGCTCCAACCTCTCTTTCTAGCCTTATTATATATTAATCCACTTCCTATACTTTTAGTGCGTCCAAACTGACCTTCTTACTGTTTAGCAGTTGGAGAATGAGCTCAGTAGAGTTGAAGGCATAGTTGAGACTGTAGAAACACACACACACACACACACACACCCCCACTTCAGGCAGTCACAGAGACACTGCTTTCAAGAAGCTTTACAGAGTGGGACCTCTAGTAGGCCATCTGCCCATCTCCAGCAGGAACATAGTACCCCAGAAGGACCTTCCACAACATTCCACAAGTAGAAGAAGGCCATTAAAGCCCCTAAATGCCAGAGGTATGAGTTGCTTTGGGGTGGGGGGGGGCTACATGGCCCAGTGGATAGAACACCGGCCCTTAAGTCAGGAGGACCTGAGTTCAAATCCTGCCTCAGGCACATAATACTTACTAGTTGTGTGACCCTGGGCAAGTCACTTAACCCCATTGTCTAGCCAAAAAAAAAAAAAAAAGCCTCTGGAGTTGCTTTGGCCACATATTTTCTCTTCCTCACATAAGACACTATATTTCTAACTAGATATTTTCACTGGCTGTTTCTCATGCCTAGAATTTTCTCCCTTCTCACTCTGGCCTCCTGGCTTCCTTCAAAACTCAGCTAAAATTCCACATTCTATAAGAAGCCTTTCCTGGTCCCCCTCAATGCTAATGCCTTCCCTCTATGATTTCCTCCAATCTATCCAGTATATATCTTGTTTGTAGATAAGTCATTTGCCTGTTGTCTCCCCCATCAGATTGTGAATTCCTTGGAGACAGGAACTGTTTTGGGGTTTTTACTTTTCTTCATATTCTCAGAGCTTGGCAGGGTGCCTGGCACATAGTAGATACTTAATAAATTGATACTTATTGACTTGATTATGCTATCTTAGTTAAATACCTTTGCTAAGAGCTAATTATGTCTAAGTAACTGTTAATGGTAAGCACACCAGTGGAAGTTCTTGAATTGTAGTTGTAGGAGTAAGTACCCACAGTCTGTACTCTATAACTTGAGAGTATCAGCTATCCTCTGGGGACCCAATCTCAAGTATGAATTCTAGTCAGGGGATATTCCAGAGAGAATGGTACATAATTAATACTGTAAATTCTATTATGTACAATTTGTCTAAAAAGTTGTATACCTTAACAATAACAAAAACGTCCTTTTTGTTTCCATTTCTCCTTTTGAATCAGTTTTTTTCTATTAAGTAATTTTTAGGCATTTGCTTTACATAGTCGTCAGAGTATTCTGATTCTCTTTCCTTCCCCCACTTTATATATGTCAATATTTTTTAAATTGTGTTATTCCATTCCGTTCATGTACCATAATTTATTCAGTCATTCCCACATCTTTTAGATATCTAGGTTATTTCCAGGTTCTTTTTTTCCTATTAGGAATGATACCAGTATGAACATTTTTTTGCACAGAGAAGTCTTTTCCCCCTACCTTATCTCTTATCATCCTTAGGGTATTCTAATAGTGGGCGATGTGTTAGCTTTCATCTTTTACAATTTCTAGTCGGTGCGATGTCAGCAAAAGGGGGGCGGAAAACGATCAAGGGTATGAAAGAGTTACAAACCACTTCGAGAAGGCGAGAGGGAAGTCTTGAGGGCAGGAGGTGGCGTCTTTGCTCTGGTTCTGAAAACAGTTCCAGCTTCCTTTAGGAGGTGGGGGAAGGGTTGATGCCTGCCCGCCTGCCCCTTGACACCTGCTCGGAGGCGGTCCGGGGCCAGCGCCTGCATCTGCGCCTGCGCAGAGGGAGACTCCGAGGTTTCCCCACCTGCTGGGCAGGGCCGGGGAATGAACGCTTGCGCTCTGGGGCCCCTTTTACTGGGTGGCGGGGGGAGGGGGATAAGGAGAGGAAGAGGGAAGTCTCCCGGGGGGGCGGGGCCTGGCCGGGCCGACGGAGGAGAGGAAGTTCTCGCGGGAGTACAGCGGAGGAGCGGAAGCGAGGCGGCTCTGGTGCTGCGGCTACCGGGCGGCGGCGGGCGCTGCTCTGCGGGGAGCGCCGGGATCTCGGCAGCCGCTAACTGCGGGTGGACGGGCCGGCGGGGCGGAGAGCGGGAGCTCGGCGCCACTGTGAGTGTGGGGCGGCGGGCGGGGATGCTAGGGCAGGGCCCGGCTCTTTCCCCACCCCCAACTTCTTTTTCTTCCCTTTCCTCGGGGAGGCGGCCCTGAGGGGGAGGCCGGGTCCTGAGCCTCAGGGCCGCCTCGGGCAGCGGGGCTGTGGCACCTCCTGTGTGGGTGTAGGAAGAACCGGTGCCTCCGTTCCTTCACCCCGCCCACGGGTGGGAAGCGGCCGACCGGGGGGCAGCCGTCCCTACCTGCACTGACACCTCCCTCCGGGACGGCCTCCCTACCCCCCAACCCCTTGGCTCTATGCCGAGTGACCCCCTCTTTAAGGACCATCCCCCGTCTGGTCCTTGGGGACTTCCCTTCCTCCAACGCCCGCTCTCTCCCATGCTGGGACCCCCAGAGAAGAGGCTGTGCAGCTCCCCCGCTGGGGGATTCTTGATTTCATTTTGTGTCTGTCTTTGGTTTGAGCGTGTGGAGACCAAAGCCAGGAGAAGCAGAAATCCTTTACTGTATTCTGATAACTATTACGGCAAATGACTAATAATTCTCTGTGTCAGCCTTAGTGCAGGAAGCAGGGGTTTCAGAAGAGACTTCCAGGGTGGTGGGGATGCCCCTTCTCTGACAGGCTCGGCGCTCACCTCTCTGTCACCTGCTGTCTGGTATCAGAAAGGATTTTGATTTTTTTATTTTTCCTGAACTTCGGAGAACTCACCAAGAAACCTGCATTTGTCTAGGAAGAAAGGATAGGGAAACCATTTGAAATGCATTTGGTTCTGTGGCTTTGTTTTTTTTTTTAAACTAGCGTCACTGGGGAAAAAGAAGTATTTGGTATGATTGAAGTAAGGAAGTGGGGCAGGTAGGGAGAATAAAATCAATTATTAGAAATTTTATTTGGAAAGCTTTTGATCTAAAACTGATTTAAAGCACAACCTGTTTAGAAAATAATTCTGGGCATCTTCACAAAAGGTAGTAATATGAAATTCAGTTTGAAGAAGAAACTATGGAGTATGCATTAAATCTTAGTTTCAGATACTATTTTGTCTTAAATTGAAAACAATTGACCAGGTATGTTAGAAAAAGAATTTCTGGATTTTGGTATTTCAGTCTTTATGAGTACCGCCTTTCCATACACACTTTTTACTGTTTGACCCCTCCCTGCACATGTATCGTGTAACTAATTTTGGTTATCCTCTAATCTTTAACTCATTTCTATTCAGGGCCCTATGGATATCAGCATTTCACTATTAATAGATTTCTTTTTGTTCACATGCACCGTCAATTTTCTGCTTGCTTGAGTTTTTTTTTTTTTTCTTTAGGAAAAAAGATCAAATTTTAACTTTGCAGTTCCTATTCTTCCACCTACTCAATGTAGCTGTAACTGTCTTTCAGTTTGAGAAGGACCAAGCCAGATGCTATATGCATTCCACTATATTCTTTCATTCAACCAGAAGGGTTGCCAGAGATGCATGTGAGACTCAGGCTCCTCTCTGGGGATTTAGTGGACTCAAAGGATTGAATTCATCCCTAAGTAATTGACACTGCCGTAGGTCATAAGTGTAGTTCTCTCATGTCATTTGTATTGATTTTCTTCTAATCTCTTTCACTCTAGGATGGGCCTTTGTGTTTGCTGTACCCTGGAAGGGCCTTTCTCTTTGCCTGTGTAGGACACCATTATATTAAGGATCAGATTATTCTAGGGTTTCTGAGAGCGATATGGATTTGGGACTGATTCAGCTGTGAATTTTTAAAAATGAAGGCTTGAGTAAGGGACCTGACATTCTTGTAGGCCCTCTTCAATTGTAAATTCATGTATTAGAACATGAAAACCTTGGTAGAAAATAGCTTCCTTAGGCCAATGGTGGATCAATTAAAGTGTGCCCTTGGTAGTTATATACATTTATTTACTGTGATCAGGTCCTCTCTGTTCATATTATCATCATTTTCTTTGTCTAGTCCTTGAGAACCCCCTAGTCAGTCCTAGACAAAAAAAAAATCCATATATAAAAAATAATTGAGGAAGCTCTGTCCTGGAGAGACATCAGCTTTCTTTTTGGGGCTGTAACGTTCAGATGTTAAGATCTTATGATTTGTATACCACGCCAGGACAAAGCATTTATGGTTTCTGGTCGAGGTCTAAACCCATCTGAGGCTTTAAGATTTCCTTGTAATACATGTATTTTTGCTTAGTAATTGTAACTACATTTAAATTAATTTCATGGATATAAAATATCATAATTTTTCAGTTGCCTCCTCTGTCTTTGTCAGGACTCTTTGTCCAATCATTCTCATTCACTTCTTCTATGGTTGTGGTTAGTGTATACTCCATTCTCTTAACACATATATCTTAACTACAAAATGCCTACCTTCCTAGGAGACAGGTCCTGCCATTAAAAATGTATGGATTTCACCTCCTTCCTTTCATGAGAGGTTGAGGTGGTAGTGGTTATGGGTATGGAATATTGCATATACTGTCAGGTGGATGGATTTTTGTTTATCTTTTTTTCTTTATATATATTTTAAAACAAGGCACTCAGGGTAGGGGAAGAGTGGAAAAATACATTTGGAAATGAATGTGATATAAAAACAAAAGACATCAATAAAAAGGGATTTATGTATTAAAAGTAATGTTAAAGCAGCTACTGCAACCTCTTTCCTCCCCTTACACCTTAGGTCACTACTAGCTTTATGGCTAATTCCAATTCTGGTTAGGAGTACTTGTATGTCCTTTTCATTGTTTCTTTTCTCTATTCTTTAGATAATCAAGCACCAGTAATATGCTAATTGAGCTATGAAATAGAATTCCTACCCAATACTTTTCTGGTCTTAGGGCACAGATTGGGAAAAAAGAAAGCTATTAATTTGGGAAAGATGAAACAATTCAGAGTAGAGGTCTGATTTTCCTGTGGGACAAATTTAATCTCATTATTTATTTAATTCATAATAATTTTCTAGGAATGGGCTTCTGCTTAGGCTACATGAGATTTCTCATTTTTGGTACTTCTCATTTGTGACAACTAATGTGAAGATTGCATAATTTTTTTTTGTCATATAACACTTGTAGTACTGCATTAAGAGTGGAAATTTTACAATCTGGTTAAGGTGTCCATATTGTACTACCATAAATTATAAAGTCATTAGAAACTCTCCTGTGGAAACCAGCTTCATTATTTGAACTTTACAGTTCCTTTATATTTGGAAATAATATTTTGAAACCTACTTGGTGATTTTTCATTATTATGTATAATTAACTTTTGTATATTTAAATATTTATTTGATTCTATTACTACAGTGATGTGTTTTTCTTCAAAAGGTCCACTAAAAGAGCTTCTTAGTTTTCTTACCTAATTGGTTTTTTTTTTTTGCTAGTTAGGATTTTTTTGTTATTTTCAACAAAAAAATGAGACTTCATCAAGGAAACAGGAACACTCAGATAAGGAACTTGTTGACTCTTATAGGATACTTACAGTGAATTGGACCTGATTAGTTGATCATGGTACAGTAAGTTTTAGGGATTTCCCTTCTTGTGAATTTGCAAGAGAAGAGAATTAAATGAAAGAGGGAAAAATTCAGCAAAAAAAATTGTATGGACTTCTTTTGAAAACATTGTATAATCATGTAGTTGTACATGAATAAAAGTAATAAAACGTTATTGTTTACTGTGATATAGGAAAGGTCAATTTCAGAAGTATGTTTAATATCATTGTTAAGAGCTTTTTTTATCCCTTTTTTTATCCATTATCCCAGGAGAATGGGATGATGATATTACAGATATTACAGTTAGCAAAACATTTCTCATTAAAGTCTATTTAGATTCTAAGTCTTAGATTTCAGATTGCATCTATTTAGTTATTTAAAATTTTCGTTTTGCTTAATCAGGGGTGGAATTTTCCTTCTCATCTTCAGAAGGACACACCCTTTTGAATCTTTTTCGCCAAGGAAAATTGGCTTACATTAGATAAATTTGCTGTGAAGTTGTTTATGGTGAATGTTCTAATAACCTTCACTAAATTTATCATTGTGAGTGCCACATCCAGGATGCTTCTCTAAATTTCATATATGGCATGTAAATTTTTCTTTGGCGCGTCAACATTAATGCTAATTTGGTTTGGTGTCTTGTTTTTTGTGTCAATCAAATCAGGTTTTACATAGTAACAATTTGCTGGTCGAATTTGTGGCTTTTAGAGTCTGCAGAAACCTTCAGGTAATTCAGACTGGGTAATCAGAACCAAAATCAGTGTCCGAAAACAAATTTCATGCTGTACAAAGTGCTTTGCAAATCTTAAAGCCCCAAATAAAGTGATTATTGTTGTCTTGAATCTTGAAATACCTTTAAATATGGTTAACATTGTAGCATGCCCTTTGTTAAATACAGGCCCTTTCTTAGGTGTGAAATAGAGCAAGGGTTCTGGACTGGGAACCAGTATTCTCAGGTTCTAGGCCTAGTTCTGTGGCTAACTAGTATCACTTTGGATAAATCACTTTATTAATCTAGGGTCTGTCATTTCTAAAATGAAGAGGTCAAACTAACTCTTTGAGGTTCCTTCTGGTGGAACATTCTTTGATGAATCAATTAGGGTAGGTTAACTCGGCATATATAATGTAGCCTTGAATTAGAGGTTGCCCTCCCAACTCAGTGTTGGAAATTATTCTTGAGGTCATTGGAGTAAATTGGCAGGTGTCTGAAAGAGTAGATAAGCCCTTTGCTCTGTTTACTATGTGCAGTTATATCATTGGTTGGCTAGTTTCTCCAAAATAGTGCCTGTTTCTTAGGGTCTTAGGATCTTAATCTGGAGCCATATTTTTAAAAAAGCTTTGAATTGAGCAGATATTCCAAATAATAGCTTTTTTGGTGGTGGTTAGTACTCTTGCTTTTTAATCCCAATTCAGCATAGTTCCTTCCTTCACAGGCTATATCTTTGTCATGTCTCTGCTTCTGTAAAAATTTCTTTCTTACATGCAGCAAAAGGTCTTTAGAACCCCCAGATTTTTATTTCAAGCCGACTCAGGCCTTCCTGATAACTTCTTCCATTTGTAAAATCTATGGCCCAACCTTAACCCTGTGTTGATATTCCCACTTGGCAGGACTAGGCCAATTGCAACTGTGTCAGTCAGAATAATGTTCTAATTGCTAACTTGTAGGAGAACAAAGATAATAATCATCTGTACCCCTCCTAAGAGCTCTCAGGGGTGCTTGTTATCTGATCTAGGTGTCACTATAAATATCTGTCCCTATTCTATAATTGTGGCAGTGCCAAGTGCTATTTTTTTCTTTGTTATGAGCATAGTGACGGCACAAGAATGAGAATTACAGTGTAAAAGTAAGCTAGTATTCTCTCCTCATCTCACAAAAGCTAAGTTTTCATGGTGTATTAACTTAGCTGAGATTCACTTTCTCCTTAGAAGGGATATTTTAAAGTCCTTTCTATACTTGCTGTGGCAAAAGAACTAAGCCACTTGTTCAACTGCTAATTATAGTAACTATTTTATGTCTCCTTGCTCTGGGAAAAAAAACTTCTTTTTATTGGGACAGTCCTGTGTGAGGATCTGATGCTTGGCCTTCTCCCATATTTATTCCTCCAGATGCCTGGAACTTCCAATTTTGAAAGAAAATCCATTTTGAATGTCAGTGGCAGCACCACTTACCCAGTACTCCAGGTTTGAAACCTTACCTTTCATACATTTCCCTCATCTTTAATGGCCAAAGCATTACTCAGTCTTATTTTCTAATCTGATGATATCTCTTACCTCCTTCCTTCCTAGTCCCACTGCTGCCATCTCTGTATAAGCCCAATTGCAGTAGCCTAATAGGTCTTCCCTTTTTAACTTTCACCTACCTCATTGCTGATAATTAATGTTATGTATCTACAATTGTGTCAGTCTTTTAAACATCTTTCAGTAGCTTCCTAGTATCTTTTAAGTTCAAACTGATCTTCAGTAACACATTTTTATAGCTTTAAAGTTTGCAAATTGCTTTCTTCACAACTACTCTATGAGTTGGATAGTAAGTATTGTTTAGAAAGGCCTTTAACAGTCTTCTCAACCTGCTCTTTCTGTCCCCATGTTTGCTTTTGCTGTTTTTTTCCTATTCCTAGAGTACCCTCTCCCCTACTTTAATTTCCTGCCCAATTCAATCAGTACCTCTTCCATAAAGCCTTCCTTGGTCTCTTCTCTCCATCTCCCTCCTTCATTTACTTTACACCTCTCGTAAGAGACACCTGTGTATTATTTGGTATTACCTATGATGTAGCTTCCTTCTAGAATGGAAACTCCTTGGGGCAGGAATCTTATCTTTTG
Source organism: Vombatus ursinus (assembly GCF_900497805.2). Lineage (NCBI taxonomy): Eukaryota > Metazoa > Chordata > Mammalia > Diprotodontia > Vombatidae > Vombatus > Vombatus ursinus. The sequence goes on from NW_020954579.1 coordinate 15,258,383, forward strand.
TGCATTATCTAACCTTTGGCTTCCTTAGTACTTAGCACAGTGTGCTATACATAGTAGGCTCTTAAATAGTTGTTAGGCTTGAATTTGGATTTTAGTCTGTCAGGTCAGTTAGATGAGATTCATTTTTTTTTCCCCAAGGCAGCTGGGGTTAAGTGACTTGCCTAGGATCACACAGCTAGTACGTGTCAAATGTTTTAACTCTTGACTCCAGGGCTGGTGCTTTATCAACTGTGCCATGTAGCTGCCCCCAGACATGATTCATTCTTGCCGAGGAGGAATATGTTGTGTTCTTTCAAGATGTTGATCCCTAGCTGATTTTCTCAAGATGGGAGGTAAAAGGTACCTTGTAGTGGATATAGTAGGAAGTGTATGGTAGTCAGTGGAAGGACCTGGATTGGAATTGCATCTCTGCTACATTGCATAACATTGGAGCTCTCCAATGTTACGCAAGTCACTTAACCTTTCTAGGCCCGTGCTTCATCAGCTCCAAAGTGAGGGGTTTGCAATAAATGGTCTCTCAGGTCTCTTTCACCTCTAAACCAAGTGATCCTTTTAAAGAAGGACCTCAATCTCTGTGGGTATCTCTTTCTGTTAAAGGAGGCATACTTGGGCACCTGTCTTTGAAAGCAAAGAAGCTTTGAGCTTTGGTCATAATTCCTTGGGACTGTGCTGTGGGACAAGTGGGATGGCTGTTGTTCTGGCTATAGGTGACAAATGATACCAGGAAAGCAATCTCTTGAAGTACCTTTTCTTTTAAACTTATTTAGGGTAAGCTCTTTATTCATTCTTCTTTCTTCATTTTCTAGTCTTTGAAGATAGGCTTAGCCCCCTCCTGCTGGGGAATGGGAGTAGAGTAAGAAAAGCATTCTGTCTGAAACTTATTCTCTGATTTGGTTGTTGAGAAATGGCACCCAGCCAACCTTAGGTTCCCATGAGGTCTTACAGCAGGTTTTCCAATGGGGGAGAATAGAAGAAGGGTTGGTTTTGGAGAACAGACTCAACTTGGGGATTGCTGTCTCTTCTCTCATGGGAAGATTTTCATGTTCTAAATTTTAGGTGGGAAGTGGGATAGGGAGGGAGGAAGACTTGATCAAGGTTCCTGGTTATGTAGCCAGTTAAGAAGAAACAAGTCTGGAATGGAGTACCTTAAACAGATGCTGCCATTGGCCAATTTATTGTCATTTGGGCCCTAGAGCTGAGGTTAAAAAGAGGAAGAAGGAGCGGAGTGGGAACTTCAGTCTGGAGGGCCAAGCCAGGGGATATGAAGGCTCAATATAGTCTGCTGTATTGTTAGGTTGGGGCTACCATTGATGGGGGCCACTCTCGACTCTCACTTGTTATCTTTTATCCTTCTTTCAGGGCAGAATCTCACATCTCCTCTACAGGCAGTTCCCAGCGAATCAGATCTCAGGGAGGGAGGAGAGTCTGAGCCCAGATAGTCGGCTGCTGTAGCAGGGAAGTCTCCATTCCCTCCTGCCCCAAGCTGCTGAGCATTTAGCAGCTCTCAGCATGGAAGCCATCGCCAAATACGACTTCAAAGCCACTGCAGATGATGAGTTGAGCTTCAAAAGGGGTGACATCCTCAAGGTAAGGGTTGATGCTTAGTACTAGTCCCTCCTCTAGCCCACCAACCTTTCTTACCCAGAGATCTAAAGAAGCATTGCTTGGTTTTCCATTTTCACAGTATTTTTACTCTCTTATTTAATCTGGATAGATGGAGGTAACTGCTGAATGAAATGTTTATTATCACTTTGAAGTTTGTATGATATGTTGTTTTTCTAAACTGCCTTGATTGCTTCAGTCAATTGACAAGCATTTATTCTAACTCTTTCCTTTGTTGGTATACATGGATTTAACATCAGAGATTTCTCTAAGTGAAATCAAAGCAGTATGATTGGATAAATTGATTGAGCTGGTCAAAGTGGAAACATTTTTCAAGAGTGCCTTAGAAAGAGATTTTAGTGGCCTAGATTTGAAGGATTGATATCAAACTGAATTGTACAAAAGCATCAAGTTAGCATCATTTTATATGATAGTCATGAACTTTGCTTTTCCATGGTATTGAAGTTGAGAGTAGCGAGGAGATCCTTTCCACTTGAGAAATTATTTGTTCCCAGATTTTAGGAAGGTTAGAATACATGCCAGACCTTGATAAAAGAGTATTGGCTGTGTATTTTCATCCCTTTAAGAGAATAGTCATCTTGAGGGGTAAATAATAAGGCAGTTAACTTGCTCTTGCAAAAGTCAGATTTTTATTTTCTTATAAGAAACTTGGGAAGCAATTACCCCATAATATACTGTAATTGCAGAAAAGAAACTTGCTGACAGTTTAAAAATAAGCTTCTACACGTTTGCAACTCATTTTGAGCCCCACTATTTACACTAGGATTTTCTTTCCACCTGGCACATGTTAATTATATTGTTTACACAATTGACTATAGCAGCTTTGCCCTTTTAGATGTATAATTTACTTTTACAGCTGTGGGTGTATAGAACAGTGTGTCACCTTTAAATGTAGAGATTTTAAAGTTTAGTGTTTGGTCATTTGAGGTTTTTTTTAATGTAATTTTTACTTCTGCTTATCTGAACTGTAGTCTTGTGGCTTCGGTATTATTAGGAACTTGCCTCTCTACTGTGACTGAAAGAAACTCGTGAAATTTTCTAAAGAGGAAGAAAGTGATGATGCAGAAACATAGCCTGTTGTAAGAGTGCTTGTGACTTTTTCAGTCCTGTATGATTATGGTTAAAATGATCTATTTTTCCCGTTCCCCACAGTCTAGATGTAAGGTTGAGTTTTGGGGTGGTCCTCACAACATGGTTCTTCTTAGTTTTTAAAAAAAAAGTTAGGTTCAAATTCCGTAGGCGCTTGACCTTTAAAAAAGGAAGAAACAAAATTTTGAGAACAGGTTTTTTTTTAAAAGTTCTTGTGAAATTGAACCCCTTGACATATAATTTAAATGGTTTGCAACAAATAGCACTGGTACTAGAATTTATAATGACATAGATCTTTACTTTTTAGAGTAATAATTTTTTGAAGGCACTGAAAATATCTGAACAGGTTTACTTCAAACATTTATAAAGTGATTACTGATTTCAACTGATAACATGTTTGTTAACTCAGTACCATTAGCTTCTTAAAACCAACATATTTTAGATTTGACAGAAGTCTCTTTTAGGCTTTGGTTTTATTTATGCAAACTGATTTCTTAATGAAAACCTATTCTCAAGAGTTGAATATGATTGTCTGACATTCTGGATTACTGTCTAGATTCTGCTTGTTGTATATTCAGCACTGAGGATCAAAGAACTTGAGCCCTACTTATCCAGAAAGTTTCTGAAAATTTACATGTGGTAACCACAGCCATGAGTCAGAAGCACTTTGTTAACCGAGATGATCTGTGTGTCCCAAAGGAAGTGTATAATTCTTCTTTGACCCTCTTAAAAGAGTGGTACTCTAGTTAAGAAAAACAATGCTGTTTGACATTTCCCCAAAAGCATATGTGTATAGTGCTTTCAGAGAGCTAAATAATCTTTTCATAGAAATGTGTTTGATATTTTAAAAGGCCAATCAGAATGTAACTGTTTTCTTTCTCAAAGTACAAAAGTGTAAGATTCACGTATTGTCATTTTAGTAGATAACTTGAATATGAAGTCATAGTGCCATTACTGCATAGCCACATATTCTAGTCTCAATTGAATAGCAGTTTGTTAGTAATCTTGTGGCTTAACTCCAAAAATGAATGAAGATGGTTGCCTCTTGACTCATAACTCTCTAAAACAGCTAAATGAAGAAGAAAATTACTCTCTCTTCTTTGGGAGCAATTAGTACAAAGCATATAGTTTTTCTTTTAATTACTTAAAAATAACTGGATCCATTTTAGTAATTTGGCTTTTATACTTTTTGTGACTTTCGCTTTCTAAAGATGTTTGGGACATAAAACAGTAGCTCGAATTGTATGTGTACATGTTGAAATCAGCATTTGTATACACTTTGCTAATAAATGTTGGGTGATCCTATTTGATGAAATATAGAAGGCTTTGGAGTTATTAGTTGCCAACTGGAACTGAGAAGACAGAAATCCTGTCTACTATTTCTCACCAGCTACCTCAGAGAATAATCTTGATTGTTTTTTCCTGTGCAATATGACATTTTAATATTCATTCTTATATGGTGGATTTACTGTTTCATAAATGTCTTTTCAGAAGAGATAACATGGTTTAGTGGAATTAATCCTGGCTTAGAGCTGTAAGACCTGTGCTATATATTCCTAGCTTTTTCACCAGACTAATTGTGTGACTTTAGTCAAATCATTTCACCTCTCTTGGCTTCAGTGTTCTCATCTGTCTGAGAGGATTAGATTATCTTTGAGTCTATGAGGAGAAATGTGCCAACTCCCTGTCTCTTCCAGGCTAATATAAATTGGCTCCACTTGGGATATATAAGAATGAAGGAAATTGCTCTTATTTAGACTAGTTATGAACCTAGGCTTGAAAGATCCCAAGGAAGCTAGAGAAATTTGGATTTCCTTCCCCCATCTTCCATAAGGTGGGCTCTGGATGATCCCATGACTTTTATAATAAAATAGACCCTACAGCAGACCCAAATGTAGAACAACCTAAAAATTGTTTCTGTCTTCTGGGGGCTAAGGAATGACACAGAGTTGGGCTAGATTTCCTGGAACTACTCTAGAATAGAATTATTCCATCTTGCTGAACTGTTCTTTATAAAGTTATTGGCAACCTCCTGTTTGTTGAATCCAGTAGCCTTTTCTGTCTCTTCATTTTCTTTGACCTTTTAATAGCATTTGACATTCTCATTCTTTCTTGAGGATTTCTTCTCCCTTTAGTCTCTGTGACTCTCCTGGGTTCTCTTCCTCTTTGATCACTTCTTTGCCGTCTTTTTCATTGGTTCATCTTCTTCTTTCTTAACCCCAAGTGTATGTATTCATCAAAGTCTGGTCTTTGGCCTTTCCCTGTTGGTATACTAAACTACTTCTGTGGCTTCAGATGTCACCAAATTCTATACTTCTTTACTGAGATTTAGTCCCATTACTTATACGTACCATATATACATACTTTTTTTTTTGTTTGTGTGTGTGTAGGCTTATTCTGGAATCTGATACTGAGACAGCTGTGGTTTTTCTTTTAATTGGTATCTTTTGTTTTTGTATCACCTTCATTTCCCAGTATATCCCTCCTTTTCTTTACTCTCAGAGAACTATTTCTTCCAACAAAGAAGAGAGAGAAGAAAAATTAGTTCAGCAAAACTAACCAATACTTTAATAAAGTCTCAGTGCTAGGTGTGTTCCACCTCTGTATTCTTCCATCTTTACAAAAAAGGGAGAGACAGTATACTCTTTTCTTTTGGGCTATACTTGGTCATTATAATTTCACAGCATTCAGTTTCTCTTGTTATGGTTATTATTGTTGTTTTTCTCATTTGCATTTTTGTAGTTGTTGCAAATAATTTTCTGTTACCTATGGAGCATTTCTAGGATTTAAAATTCAAAGCCAGAAGGGACCTCCAAAGCCATCCAATCCACTCCTTTCATTTTATAGATAAAGAAACTGAGAACCAGAGAAGTGAAATAACTTGCCCAAAGATGCATAGAACCTGTTGGAAGCAGGATTTGAATCTAAGTCTTCTCACTCCAAAATTCAGGATTTTTTCTATTCTATTAAAAAATCTCACACTCAGCTTGTCCAAAATTAAATTAATATGCTTCCTTAAACTTGCTCCCTTCATGTTCTAATTTTTTTATTTCTGTTAGTGATATCACTATTTCCAGGTCACTTGGGCTTAAAACCTCAAAGCCACTCCTCTCTACCCCCTCCCCCCATTTAATCATCTGCTAAATCCTGTTTTTGTCTCCTCAATACTTCTGTATCTGTCTCTTCCTCTCCACCCAAGTTTAAGATATAGTAGCCCTATAACTGATATACCTACCTTCAGCCTTTCCTTTTTCTAATGTGCCTTTCACACTGCTGACAAAGTAATTCCAATGCACAAATCTGATCAGTTCATTTTCTTTCTCAAAAATCTTCAAGAATTTTCCATTGCTCATTGGGTAAACTAAAACTTAGACTCACATTCAGATCATTTTACAGTCAGGATCTACCCTAGTTTTCTAGCTTTATTTTACTCTACCTTTCTTCATTCTGTGTTCTAAACAAATTGGACGTCAGTCCAATTCAGTCTTTTCTGTCCTCTTCTGGTATCATCAATTTGCTTATATCCTTCCCTGTGCCCTTGTGTACCACTTACTCCATTAAACCTCTCATTTCTATATGTAAACCTGTCTGTCCTCTAGCCAGAAGGTATTCTTCCATCCTTAAATCTTTCTACCATTTTTGTTTCACTGCTATCAAATCATCACATTCTAACGTACAATTAGATGAATTACATGAAGGTAGGAAATATATAGTCTTTTGTTTATTTTTGTATTTGCAATGCCTTGCATATAGAAGGTACCAAGTGGACTACTTGGCCTATATTCATTTGGACTCAGAATTTTGAGCTGAACTGTGAAGCAAAGAACCAGTCAGGTACAATCTACTCTATCCAGCATCACCTTTTACCTAATCTCTATAAAGCTGATAGAAATAAAATTTAAGAGTTCTTGTACTTAATGTGACTTCTTCCTTCAGAAGTATAGACTGTTTAAATCAATGATGCATTTATTGAGCACCTACAATGTGTCAAGTACTGTGAGTGTGAAAGATATAGAAAGTATCAGACTTTTTTCTAACTTTATGTGGCTTAGGATCTCATTGGGGGTGGGAGACACAAAGCTCACATGAAACAAGGAATAGTATGAGATAGTATGTTGTGAAATACTGAAATGTTTGATAAAGATTTATAAGAGGAGTTGCATAAACTTGAGGTCTTTCTGAGGTGGAAAGGTCTGTGAAGGCTTTGTGGAGGAGCTGGGCTCCTCCCACTTGAGGTGGACTTTGATGGAAACACTTAAGGGGTGTCTATTGGGGGTCTTGGAAAGAATGTGAGCATATGCAGGATGTGAAGAGAACTAACCTGATTGGATATGTATTTATGTTAAGGAGTAGTGGGAAATAAAGTTGAATTAGAAGATGAAGACAGATTTATAGAGACCCTGAAAAATCAGATAGGCAGAGATTAGATGGACATGTAGGACTAGGGACTAATTGAAGGATTTCTGAGCTGGGAATGAGGAATGTGATTAATTCAACAATTAATGACTACTGTGTCCAGATGCCTCTGCTAGATGCTGGAGAAAATTCAAAGTTTTTAGATAACTCATTCCCTGCCCTCATTTAGTTTACTGTTTAGTAGATGAAATTGGTGATTAAGGAAGGTTAATATAGATTAGTAGGATTTAGATTAGAGGGAGGGAAGTCTATAATTGGGGAGGCTAGCTTCAAAATTGTAATCAGATGAATGAAATTTTGGGCTGGCATGGTGATGGTAAGCATAGAGAGGTAGAAAAAAATTAATGGGACTTTTGACTGCTTTTTTCTTAATTTCACGCAGTGGTATTGGTAGAAATTACTCATTTGTCCACTTTCATTACATGTCCAAATGAATATCATCCTGAAAAATAGGAGCTCTTTTATGACATATACCTGATCTATGGGCTGATGATTACTTATAAAAGATGGAGAGTCAAAAATTTGTTCTAAGATTTGGCTGGTCAGAATTTTTCGTAGTCATGGTTCTTGAAATTTAGCAAAGTCTTCTAATTTCAGGTGGTTGCAAGGATGAACTACAAGCTGAAATGAAAGGCAATTGATATGAACACACTACTGTTGAGGTTTCAGGTACTTTGTCCCAATATATACTTGTAGTGGGATTTCTTTGATCATAGAAGTCGAATTCTTGGTTTCCTTCTATATTGATTAAATGTCAAAGCTGAAAGACCACATTGAATCCTCATGTATGGAAGAAAGTTCCTTGTTCGGGTTCTCTAATTTCAAATTACTTGTTTTCCTTTTACTGTGCTAATTTTTTCCTGTCAGCTGAATAGATTGTTTCCAAATAGCAGGTGCTGAGAATGTACTTTCAGTTCCTACACAGCACTGGGGGAAGGGGGTGGGTGTAGGGCAGCTGGCTTAAAGACCTATGTGTAAGAGTGCAAGGAAATGACTCTATGTCAGGGTGGCACTGGTGCTATGTTGCCCCTGAGGCAATTGATGTTGACTATCTATTTCCCAAATATATGCGGCACATTTCCTTCTCTTCTTTCTTCATCAAAGGTTCTACCTTTTCTACTTGTTTTTCCCCTCCTAACCCTACTAGTTGAACTTGGAGGTTACTCTCATCAGTTCTTTGTCAACTCTAATGATCATACTACCCTAGGGTTCCTGAAAAATCTAGAAGTAGTGTGTGGTGTGTTGGTAAAAACGCTGTTGGCATTCCTATCTTTTTATTTCTTATTTTCTCCTCTACTGAAATCTCTTTCCCTTTCTCCCACTCTTAGAAGGAAGTTCAGATGATAACTTAATCATTATTTTAAGAGTTGTCATATGGAAGTGGGATTAGACTCTCTGCTTAGCCTTATAGAGGGCAGAACTGGAAGCAGTTAGATGGTTGTTTATTTATTTTTCTAATCTTTTTTTTTTTTTTGGTGATGCAATCGGGGTTAAGTGACTTACCCAAGGTCACACAGCTAGTAGGTGTCAAGTGTTTGGTCTGAGGCTGGATTTGAACTCAGGTCCTCCTAACTTCAGGGGCGGTCCTCTATCCACTGCACCTCCTAGCTGCCCCCCGTTAGGTGGTTGTTTAAAGATGATCTTGACTTGATGTCAGAAAAAAGTACCCTAACAATTAGACCTGTCCAAAAGTGGAATGGGCTGCCTTGGGGAAGGTAGTGAAATCTTCTCTTCACTCCCCCCCATCCCCTTCATGGAGGTCTTCAAGCAGAGGCTAGATTGGGGATATTATAGAGAGAGGCGTTTTGTATTGGTGTGACTAGATGACCCTTGCAGTCTTTTGCAGCTCTTAGTATGTGAAACAGATTACCTTACGTGCTCTAGCCGTAGCGCTTGTGTTCAGTTAGTTTTGTGCTACAATATAATTTTACAGTTGCTAGTAACTATTTTGTAATTTTTTTTTCTCATCAACTAGATTGTAAGAGCCTAGAGAAAACCCAGATTTCTGTTTATGTGTCTACCAGCCTCTTGTGCTATGGACACAGATGTTCAAAAGTACTTTTTATGTCATTTGTGTCAACCTCACTGTCTGAAAGGATCATGTGTGTATTTTGAGGGAGGAATGTCATGTGATAAACACTTGGGATCTCCTGTTTTAGGGTAGAGTATGTATCCATTACAATGTTTCTTCTAATAATAGATGCTGATTATAATATTTAAATACTGTAGAGATCCATGGTTTTGTCAATGTGGGTTCTCTTGCAGATTGCAACTCCATTGCAACTTGATAAACAGTTTTGCAGAATTGTTTCATCAAAAAATTAATCTCTCTTCAGTCAGTCTGGTCAGGAGCCATTTTTAAGGGACAATATATCTAGTCTGTTATTCCTTCTATGCTTGAAGCCTTTCCAGCTTGGATGCAAGATTTGCCAGAGCTTAGGATCTGAGCTCAGCTGGCATAACTTTTCAGAACCTACAGTCACCCCCATCACATGATGAGGCATCATTTGGATTTTAATGGAAGACTAATTATAAACTAGATATAAATTACTGAAAGTTTTTCAGATTTTATTGTATTTTTCAGTTAAAATTAAGTGATCTTTAATCCATTAAATTTTAGTCATAAAATTTTAGTGAAATGATGGGGTATAATTGTCTTTTAAGAACAAATATATCTAAATGGAAACAGCTGATTATCAAATTTTGCATGTTCTCATAATGATACTTTAAAAGCATCAAAGCTGAATTGAGAAATATCACTAAACATTTGGGACCTTTAAAACTCTGACTTTGTATCATGAACTGAGAGAGCACAAAAGAGAAGGTACTTTGGAGTTTTGGTTCTAATTCTTAATACTAATTCCTTATAACCTTTCTGAAGTAATAACATAGGTGGAATAGTTAACATACATACTTTTATATTGTAAAGGGAGTTTCTGGAGAAAAATAGATGATTAAACTTGGTTGCTTTTAATTGTAATAGTCTCCTGTGATATAATTGATCTTTTGTCTAAAGGTAAACTAGGTGAGTGCCTTTATGTTTTCTGACTTGGAACACCAGCACAGTTAGGTTTTTATATTTCTTTCATACATTTGTCTGTATTACTTAACTCTGGAACATTAAAATGTTAAATTCAGAATTGACTCCCTGCCTGTTTGGTATGAAAGTTGCTTGACAACTTTTTCAGAGGCAAATCTTAGGTTATTCTTGTGTTCATTGATCATAGTAGCTTAGAATAATAGTATGATGAGGGGCAGCTAGGTAGCGTAGTTGATAGAGCTCTGGCCTTCGAGTCAGGAGGACCTGAGTTCGAATGTGGTCTCATCGACACTTGAAATTTACTAGCAGTGTGACCCTAGGCAAGTATGATGAACTTAGTTTAATTATGTTCATTTGAATATTTATTGAAATGGCCAAAATTGAGTGTATATTTTGTAGTGTGTCTTGCCATTCTACCTCTAGAGGTTAAATTAACCCCATCCAAAGGAAAGCATTTTAACACTACTTCAGAAAGGAGTTAAGGAAAAGTCAGGTTTTTTTGTTTTGTTTTTGAACTGAGATGTGTTTTTATTCCAAGAATCCCAGCCTAAAGCCAGGAAGGTCTCTTCTTGAGAGCTTCAGAGGTAGATAAAGGCGTTGACTTATTCAAACATGAGTAAAAAGGGTTTGCAACAGACAAATTTGTGTGGCTTCACAGCTGATTATCCTGACTGTAGCTGTGTTTTTCTGGCTAAGCTTTTGCAAATCACCAGGCAATTGGGATGACTTTCAGTGTTTAATTTCTCAATTCAGTAGGCATTTATTGAGTACCTAACTGTACTATTTTATGAAAGAGAGAAACACATCTTACTTAAGAGATAAAAAGTTTTATTTTACTGCAATTATCTAGGAATACTATAAACTTTACATTAAAGTATATTAGAATAAATTAGAAACATGTCCAGTCTTTTTCTTTTCAGTTTAACAGATTGGTGCTATGTCTTGAGTTGTTATTGATAATGTATTCTTTTTCCACCTCTTGTTGTAAAAATGGTGTTCTGTGCTCTCATTTCATCCTTCAGTTGGCTTTGTAAATGCAATGAATATAGTGTCCAACTTATGCTAAAATTATTAATAAAGCTGGCACCCAGGTATTCTGCAGGCTGATTATCCAGGTCCCCATTTCCCATTCTCTTTCCTTTTAGTCTTTTGGCTATTTTATTTTTTGAGATTAAAAAAAAGAGACAAATCAAACTTTTAAAATCTATTTTCCTTTACTTAGCCCTTAGTTTCAACTTTCTCCACACCTGTGTTATAAATTCTGTAAGAAAATAGCACATTAAAGAAAATGCATTCTATGGAGAACTTCTTTCAGGTACCTAAGAAGATACAAACAAATACATTTTGTTTGCTAATGAGTCCAAAGCAAATTTTTATTAGCTTTAAAACTTTTTTAAATTACCAGAATCCTGTACTTAAAATTTATGAACTCAAATTTATTCCCCTCCCTTGTGTCTCTTGTTCTCCATTCCAACTGTGATCCTCAGTAGAGTTTGTATTGGGGAATGGCCCTATATAACTTTGTTTCACAATGTTATTAATTCATTACAGCTGGAACCCACTGTAATGTTCTAAAACCCCCCTCTTTCAGTCAGGCCTCCCTTTATAACATTGTTGTTATATGTTTATCTGCTTTCTGTAACATAATTTCTCCTAATATAGTTTTTTGAAAGTGTTTTATTGATACCTTTTGTCTTACATCTGAGTCATTTCACAGGTCCCTCCAGGTGGTCCTTTCCCTTATATCAAAAACAGTTAAGCAAAAAATATCTGATTATAACAATCATATTTGACATAGTATATTCAGTTCTATTAGTTCGTTTTGTCTCCCCACCCAGTTGTCTGTTGTGTGGGTACAGGGATGTGTGGGAGAATCTCTTGTAGGACCTTCAGTGGTTCCAGACCACCACAGTGAAGTGAATGCCACAATAAAGCAAGTCATGCAGATTTTTTTAGCTTCCCAGTGCATATAAAAGTTAATGTTGTTTTCCTCAGTTAGCGTTTATACTTCCTTTTCCATTTGGCCAATTCTACTTTTTAAGCAGTGGTTTTCTTTTTCCAAGTTGTTGGCTCTTTTTTCATAATTCTCTCGCATAACTCTATGTTGAGTGTCTGGTGCTGTGCTGAGGGGGTTGGGTGGGGGTTGGGGGTGGCTGGAGGTCTTAGGGATCTGGCAGCTTACCTGGTGCTGAGCCCGGAGTCCTAGTGCTGGTAACTGATGTGCTGAGGTAAGTGAGGTGTTTCTGCATTTCCCTCGGGCTATGCTGAAGCACGTGGAAGTCTGGCTGCTGGAGGCTGCCTTTTGCCCAGAGCTTCACTGGAGCACATGGAGGTCTGGCTATTCTATCATATATAGTTTTAAAGATTTAATGTTTCAACCTGGAATGCCAATTCTCTGTTTCCTCAACTCCCAGTTAGCTCTGGAAGATTGGAGGAATATAGAGGAAAACTAGTATTCAAATTGGTGGGAAATGCCAGGAAAGGAGCAACTTAGAGAGATGAAACCAGGGCAAGGTTGTCCTTTTCTCCTGTGTTGTCCCCGTACTCATTTTCCCCTTCTTTTTCTTCACTAACCCTGCGATGGGAAATGGACAAGGGAGGACAGGGAATTTCCCTGGACTCTCCTCTCCCATTAGCCCTGAGACTCAAGCAAGCAATCATTTTTTAAGCTCCAACTATTTGCCAGGTACCATGGATGACTCTGGGGATACAAAGACCAGCATCGAACAATCTCTGACTGCAAGAAGCTTTGCCTGTTGGAAGAGCCAGAAATATAAATAAGGATGCAAAATATACACAAAGTAATTTATGGGGAGGGAATGCACAGAGTCCTGAAGAAATCAGAAAAGGCTTTGTGTAGAACGTACCATTTGAAATGAGTTCTGAAATTCTAGGGACCATGGATGTTGGGAAGGGGGTGGGGTGTTTTGAGGAGAAAGATTATGTTGGAGAAAAGATTAAGGAACAATAATATGAGGGGATTTTCCTTCCTTCCAACTTTCCTTCTCTTCCCCTCTCGCCCAGCCTAGTTTCACTGCTAGTTTCCGCCACTGCCTGGTACTATGTAAAGTATACGGGAGGTGAGGAGGAAACTATTTGCCATGAAAGAGAGGTCCTTAAGTTAGTCATATGTAAACTGGAATCTGCCTGTATTCTAATTTGGGATTCTTGTGTCAGTGGCTATGTAATGTGGTTTTGAACTAAATGCATATACAGCCCAGCAGCTGAAACACTTGCAAGGAGAAAAGACAACTTCTTTCAGTTCAGCAAAACCATAATTATTACGTAGTCTTTTCAGAGACCTCTTTAAGTAAATAGTCTTGGGAGAATTCTCACCTTTGTTGTAGACTCAAGCTGCTTTTTATTCTGAAATTGCAGCAAAATTATTCAGGTTTAGTTGCCCTTACTCTGAAAGCAACCAATATTGATTTGACAAGCACTTTCAATCTGGATATATATGTTGAAATCTCAGTGTTGACTATTAGTGTAGAATTAGAATCAGTCAGTAACTCTTAGTTCTTTTAAAATCAAACTGATGATATGGTGGGTTGATACTGTATTTCTAGCAGAGTTCAGGCTTAATTCTTATGTGGCTTACTCTGTAGATTAGAAATTGAGTCTCTGGTTATAGTCTTATGTTCAATCTACTAGGTCATATGTCCTGAATAAATTTTAAGAGAAACCATATTACAGGATTGAGGCTTTGTATCAGTGACTGGAAAAGGAATTGCTTACTATTTTAGCTCTTTTGCCTAAGCTTTTTCTTTGGGCTTTTTTATTTTCAAAATTTTCTTTTTTATTATGAACTTAATAAGCATCAATAAACATGGCTCTCTCAATATACGGAGATTAATAAAGGAGTTGTATGTGAAACTTAAGTTTTCCTAGGCATATGTTGCTCTCTTCTCTTTCCCCCAATAACAGTAACTTGGGTTTGGGGGTTTTTTGGTGGGAGGGGAGATATGATTCAAATTTCATGTGGTGGTTTCGACACTGCCTGGTTTGTCTGTTTCCCCTTCTGAACTTCCTACCGCTCTATTTGGCTTATTTTAAAATTATTAATTGATGCTTTTTTTCTTGTGGTATATGAATGTAATGGAATATTATTGTGCTCTAAGAAATGATGAGTAGACAGACTTCAGAAAAACCTGGAAAGATTTGCATGGATTGATGCTGAGTGAAGCGAGCATAACCGGGAGAACATTGTACACAGCAACAGCCACGTTGTTCGATGACTTACTTTGTTATACTTAGCCCTTCTCAGCAGTGCAAGGATCTAAGTCATCTCCAAAGGTCTCATGATGAAAAATGGTGTCCACATCCAAAGAAAGAACTATAGAGTGTGAATGCAGATCGAAGCATACTGTTTGCTATTTTTTTCTTCTGTTTTGTTTTGTTACTTTGTAAACTTTGATAGACTTAGCTCTTCTCTGCAATGCAAGGATCTAAGACATCTCCAAAAGTCTCATAATGAAAAATGCTATCCACATCCAGAGAAAGAATTGTGGAGTCTGAATGCAGATCAAAGCATACTATTTTTCTCTTCTTTTTTCTTCTGTTTTGTTTTGTTTCCTCTTTCTTGTGGTTCCTCCTATTGGTTCTAATTCTTCCTTACAGCATCACTAATGTGAAAATATGTTCAATAGAAATGTATATGTATAACCTATATCAGATTGTGTGCCATCTTGGGGAGGAAAGGGGAGAAAAATTTAAAACTCAAAAGCTTATGGAAGTGATTGTTGATAAATCAAAATAAATTAATAAAAAATAAATAAAATATATAGAGAACTGAGTCAAATCTATAAGAGTGCAAGTCATTCCCTAGTTGATAAAAGATCAAAGGATATGAACAGGCAGTTTCGGATGAAGAAATTAAAGCTATCTATAGTCATATGGAAAAATGCTCTAAATCACTATTAATTAGAGAAATGAAATTTAAAACAACTCTGAGGTATCACATCATACCTATCAGATTGGTTAACATGACAAAACAGGAAAATGATAAATGTTGGAGAAGATGTGGGAAAATTGAAACATTAATGTATTATCGGTGGAGTTGTAAACTGATCCAGTCATTCTGGAGAACAATTTGGAACTTTGCCCAAAGGTATATAAAACTGTGCATACCCTTTGATCCAGCAGTACCACTAGTATCTCTGTATCCCAAAGAGATCATCTTTTTGTGGTGGCCAAGAATTGGAAATTGAGAGAATGCCCATCAATTGGGAATGGCTGAACAAGTTGTGGTGTATGAATGTGATGGAATACTATTGTGCTATAAGAAATGATGAGCAGGCAGACTTCAGAAAAACCTAGAAAGGCTTACATGAATTGATGCTGAGTGACGTGAGCAGAACCAGGAGGACATTGTACACAGTAACAGCTACATTGTATGATGACTGACTTTGTTATACTTAGCTCTTCTGAGCAGTGCAATGATCTAAGTCAATTCCAAAAGACTCATGATGGAAAATGCTATCTACATCCAGAGATGTCTGAATGCAGATCAAAGTATACTATTTTTTTATTTGTTTGTTTCATTTTTCTTGTGGTTTTTCCCTTTGGTTCTAATTCTTCTTCTTCCTCTTCCTCATCTTCTCCTCCTTCTCCTTCGTCTTCATCTTCGTCGTCTTCTTCTTCTTCTTCCAATTGGGGTTAAATGACTTGTCTAGAGTCTCACCAAGCCTGGTACTTTATCCGCTGTGCCACCTAGCTGCCCCTCTAATTCTTCTTTACAACATGACTAATGTGCAAATATGTTTAATGTGATCATACAGGTATAGCCTATATCAGGTTGCATGCCATCGGGGGGGGGGATTTAGAACTTAAAATGTTATAAAAGCGATTGTTGAAAATGAGAAATAAATCAATTTTTTTTAAAAGAAAATATATGTTCTCTAGACCATCTTTTTTTTTTTTTAACAAGAATTGGGAAGCATGATTCATTGTAAGCCTTCTAGTGTCATAATTGGTCATTACATTGATCATAGTTCTTAAAGCCTTTTACAGTTGTTTTCTATACAATATTGTAGTTATATAAATGAATATACTGCATAAATTCACTCAAGTCTTCCTAGGTTTCTCTGAATCTGTCCTTTCTGTCATTTCTTATAGGACAATAACGTTTCATTATATTAATAAAATAATAACCAGCATTTATGTAACGCTTTCAGGTTTGCAGAGTGCTTTATATATGTTATCTCATTTAATCTGCACAAAAACCCTGTTAGGTAGATGCTATTATTCTCTCCATTTTGAATAAATGAATGAATAAAGCTGGGAATACAGAAGAAAAGGAAACCCCAGCTTTCAAGGTGCTCACATTCTAATGGGGGAGACAACAATTTTTTTTCTCTAAAGTAACCTTTTGATTGAAATTGCTCTGGAACTGAATTTGTAAATTAATTTGTGGGATTTCTTTTTCTGTTTCTTCCTCTTTGGTTTTATAGGTTATACTCAGAAAGGCCAATGATTTTTTTTGGCTTTATATTATTGTATCTTGCTACTTTACTGAAGTTAGCAAGTGTTTTTGATCAGTTTTTTAGTTGATTTTATAAAATTATCTGGGGCACCTAGGTGGTACAGTGAATAGAGTGGTGGCCTGGGAGTTAGGAGAATCAAATCTGGTCTCAGACACTGACTAGGTGTGTGACCCTGGGCAAGTCACTTAACCCTTTTTCCCTCAATTTCCCCATCTGTAGAATGAACGGGAGAAGGAAACTGCAAACCACTCCAGCATTTCTGCCAAGAAAACCCCAAAGGGGGTCACAAATTGTCATACACCACTAATCAGCAATTAAAAAGAGTTATCTAAACTATCAAAAAGTGATTATTTTGTTTCTTTTTTTACTCCTCTACATGGTGTCTTCATTTCCTTTTCTTATTGCTATAGCTAGCATTTCTAGAGCCATTTTAAATAATATTGGTGATAATGGTTATACTTGCTCTATTTCAGATAGTGCTAACTCTTGGTTTTAGATAGATTATTTACCATATTAAAGAATAATACATTTATTACTATTTTAAAAGTTTCTTTTAAATGAGTGTTATATTTGGTTAAAAAGTTATCTATATTGATATAATCATGTGATTATTTTTTTTTATTAATAAAGGACAGTGACTGTACCTGTGATTTTTTTAGTGTAGAGAACTCCCAATTGAGGAAATTCCCTCAACCACTGCAGGCATCTTTTCTGCAATTTAGTTTGAGAGGTTAAGTGAGGGTCACACAGCCATTATGTCTTAGAGTTGGGACTTGTACCCAGGTCTTCCAGGTCAGCTCTTCATCTGTTAGCGACACCACATTCTCTCTACCTTTGTTATTAATATGATCTGTTATGTTTAGTTGTCCTAATATTGAGCCAACCCTGCACTCTTACTATAAATCCAACCTAATCATAGTGCATAATGCTCTTAACATGTTGATATAACCTCTTTACTCATACTTTATTCACAATTTTTGCATTGATGTTCATTAGGGATATGGTATAGAATTTTTTTTTTCTCTTCATTTCTTCCTAGTTTAGGTTTCATGACTATATTTGTTTCATGGAAGGATTTTAGTAGGATCCCCTCTTAATTTTTTTCTGAAGCAGTTTATGCATTATTAGAATTAATTTTTCACTGAATGTTGGCTAGAATTCACTTGTAAACCTATCTAGTTATGAGGGCTTTTTTGGAGGGGAGTTAATTTGTGGCTTGTTCAATTTTTTTTATATTGGATTATTTAAATTGCCTTTTTCTTTTTCTAAGTATTTATATACATATATGTGTGTGTGTGTGTATATATATGTATGTATGCATGTATGTATGTATATATAAAATGGTGAAAAGGAATTTGGGGACCTAAATCTGAAAGGTCTTAAATACTAGGCATTTATTTATTTGGTAGGCACTAGGGAGCCATTGAAGGTTTGAGTGGTGACATCAGAACTGGGCTTTTCAAGGATTGAATTGGCAGTAGTATATAGGATAGATTGCTTTCTTACTGCAGAGGAAGTTGACTGAAGTAAGGAATCTGTTTTTTGCTTTTCTGACTGTTGGAAAGACCTAGTTTGTTAACATTTGGTTGAAACTTAATTGGATTCCCTGTGTTTCCAAGGAAACTTTCTTGCAACTTTCAGCATCTTTTTAGTACACCAGCCTGAACCAGGTGGCATCCTTTTACGGTAACAAATATGTAACTAACCTGGATTATACCCAAACTTAGTAAAATATTAGTCAGAGAGAGCAAATGCTACAAAAGCTTTTGCCTTTCAGTATTTGTAATATCTTGATCCCCATACTTAGTCAGTGCAGAGGAGAGGCTTTTACTGCTATGCCCC
This sequence comes from Vombatus ursinus, assembly GCF_900497805.2. NCBI lineage: Eukaryota > Metazoa > Chordata > Mammalia > Diprotodontia > Vombatidae > Vombatus > Vombatus ursinus. Next base: position 15,276,875 of record NW_020954579.1, read on the forward strand.
AGAGTGACATTTGATTTCCAAATAGATTCCTACTTGTAACATGAAAGTTTTTCATTTATTCAGAAGTTATGATTATGTAAAGGCCCTTGGGGATTACTTGACAACTTTGTCTGAGTTAGACAGCTAGATATCTGGTACTACCAGTCCTGTTTGGGATTGTTTTGAAGTCCAGAAAGGACACCTCCCATGTTTCAGCTGAGAATGGGCTTGCAGATCCCCTGTTACATCTCAGTATTGCCAGTTTCTCTTCTTCCTTGCTCCACTTTCTAGAGAGCCTTTTGTGTTGCAGCAGTACCAACAGGCCTATGACAATTGACTGTGCCAAGGGCGAGATAAAAACCTCAAACCTTCTAATCACCTACCTTCATCAATGGTGCTTCTCCTTCACAAAATGGTTAGCATTCTCTCACTTCCTCTGACTGTCTCCAACCAAATGATACTTAATCCTATACTGTCAGAAAAATACTTCTTCACTGCAACTTCTGCTGACCCCTCCTTCATTTCCATCAACTTCTATCTTCCCCACTCCAACCCCAACACCCTCCCATCCCATTCCCTGTGCCCTTGTAAAATTCCTGCATAATAATGAACAAACAAACTTCCTTTCATCTCCTCCCCCCCCCCCATTTTTCTTCATCTTAAAACTCCTTCTGTCTTCTGGTACTGCCCAAAGACGTAGCTCCACCTCCTGATACTAACCCCTTAACCATACTTTCCAGTACTGTCAGTTCTGCCATATTGTATATTTTGAAAGTTCAAATTTGTTCCAACACAACTGATATATTAGGGAACATTTTGAGCATAACTTGATTTTTGAATTTGTTAAATAGTGAGGATGCAGAAAACTACACCACTTCACAATAACTCACAAGTTGCAACCCTTCAGATGCCCACTTCTCCAAGCAAAACTTCAGATCTTTGTCAAGGTAAATTGCTGTTATATGGACTGTGAACAGAGGAAGGCTAGAAGGCTGGTCAGAACCACTCCCTTTCCCCAAAGTCTCCTTCCTGCCTGAGATATGAGGAATTGTGGTCTACCCGATAGCTCATTTAGCCTGGGGCAGAGGCCAAACAGTAGCCTAAGGCCATGGCCATGGCCATGGCTGCTATTTATTGTAGTATTTATATCATTCCTTAATAATTTAACTTGTGTAAAACTGTTACCATTTTTATTGTTCCTTTTTTTTTAAATGTGTTGCTGATGAAGTTTTTGAATGTTGTGTCCCATTTTCCCTATTAGCTCTGTTGCTTTTATTTCATAATTTTGTATGTAGTAGAAATAACTGTACTTGTTGGACCTTTTCTCATATCTGTGACTCGCTAGACCCAGTGGGGGAGTTGGAGTTGGTATAGTCCTTGCTTCTTTCCATTGCCATTGTTAGCTTATTCCTTTCTGCAACCTCTCCTCTGTTAGATCAATTCTATTCATATTTATCACACAATTCAGATCCTAGTAGCTGTTATTTATCAACACCTAGTTTATTCTCCCTCCTTTCTCGGAGTTCATTGCCTGACTTTGCTCTCTTCTTTCTACCCAAATTCTTGCTTTCATATTAGTACTTCTGCATACGAACTAACATACATCCTCCAGATGTTCTAACTGCCTACTTCCCCAATCTACTCAACTCCTATGACCTACTCCACCTCACCCATACCGAACAAACTCATTCCTTGCCACAATTAGGAGGTGTGACTCAGATGCCAATCCAGCGAAGGGTAGTGAGGATTGGTTGGACAGGGACAGGAGAAGGAAGGCAGTAGTGTCACTAAAACCCAGAGAGTAGAGAGTATCCAGAAGGAGGTGGTCAGCAGTATCAAATGCAGCAGAGAAGTCAAGGAGGACAGAGACTGAAAACTGGAGAGATTAGTTTCAGTTGATTGATGAAGTCAGAAGCCAGAATGCCAGGCTTTAGTAGAGGATGAGAAGAGAGGAAGCATTATGTAGCTTTTTTCAAGGGGTTTAGCTGAAAAGGGGAGGAAAGATATAGGATTATTGCTACTGGGTATGGTAGGCTCTAGTGAAAGTTTAATTTAAACCTAAGAATTGAGGAGACTTGGGCATTTTTGCAAGCAGCAGAAAAAGAATCAGTACTTAGGGGAAAGGTGGGGGAATTTTCTTAAAGCACAGGTTTGACCATTTCACACTGGTGGCTACTCATTTCCTCTGGGATCAAATATATATTCTCATATTTAACCCTCTTTACAACCTGCCCCTAACTTAGTGTTCCAGTCTTCTTTAACATTATTTTTCTCTGACAGTTCTGAAGGACTCATGATGAAAAAATGCTGTCCACCTCCAAAGAGAGAACTGATCAATTGAGTGCAAATTAAAGTATAATTTTCTCACTTTATTTTTCTTGCTTTTTAAAAAAAATAGCTAATATGGAAGTATGTTTTGCCTGATTTCACATGTATAATTGATATCATATTGCTTGCTTCAGTGGATTGGGGAGAAAATGGGAAGCAGGGAGAAAATTTGAAACTCAAAATTTAAAAAGAAAAGATGCTAAAAATAAATAATAAATGAATTTTTAGAAAGCCACATTATTCATCTCTCCACACTCTGTGGTCCAACCATACTAGTCCATTTGTTGTTCATCATACATGAAATCCTGTGCTCTGACTGTCCCTCATACCCAGAATGCTCTTCCTTCTCATCTCTGCCTGTTAGAATCCCTTGAATTCCTTAAGAATCAGTTCAAGCACCACCTGTTGCAAGAGTTCTGTCCTTATCACAACTGCTGGTCTTCCCCATTAAAGTTACTTTGTATCTACTTGGTATAGATTTTGTACATTTATAAATATGTACTTGTCTCTTCCATTTGAATGTATGTATTTTGAGAGCAGGGACCATTTCTGCTTTTGTTTTTGTATATCAAGTACTTGGAATGCAGTAAGCATTTAATAAATGCTTGTTGATTTATTTCTGAAGACATGAGGTAGTGGCACTCTGGATGGCCATACGCTGACCAAAAATATATTCATGTCAGCATAGACATATATTGACACATGTTGCAGATGATGATTTTGAGGAGAGTATTAGATTTGCTTCTCCATTGAAACCTGTCTTTTCATCAGTTTTATCAAATGCTAGCCCAAACCTTCACTGCTCCCACCAAAGGTATTGTTTTGAATACTTACTTTGTTATTAACATTATAGTTGTCTTCATGAATTAGATGAAATAAGTTCCTTTGCATAAAAAGGAGGTACTACAATCTTTATGACTTTCTTTACCTTTATAATTCATCTGTGCCTTAGATTAAGCTCTATTTTTGTAAAGGATTCTGTGTGATGCTGAGAAATACATATTCTCATTCAAAAGATAAGTCTTTCACTTCTAAATTCTCCAATATTTTGTTAATTTCTGTATTTTCTTTTTTGTTTATCTATTACATTTGTACAGCCTGCTACCATTGTTCTGTGTTTTTATGGTTTAGTTAAGTTTTCCATTTGAATTGAGGTGCCATTCCAATTGGTGAATATATTGCTTAGTATTGGTTTTGGTTTGTTGTCTGTAGTTCCCTTAAGTGGTTTACTTTTGCTTTCCCTTTTGTTCATTTTTATTTTTGTTTTGACTATTTTGGATTCACTTAACATGTAGTAGATTTTGTTTTATTCTCATTTTTATTGTCTTTATTTTTTCAGTGTGTTTTTTTTGCGTGCAACAAATTGCTGAATTTTGTCACTTTATTCATATTTTGTTTTATTAGGTTGTTTAATACATTCAAATTAAAATTTTGATAGGGTTTTATTTTCTTCCACTTTAGAGGAATATTCAGCAAAGGAGACTGAGAAGCAACAGTCAGACAGGTATGAGAAGAACCAGGAGAGAGCACTGTCATAAAAAACTAGAGAGGAGAGAGTATACTGGAGAAAAGGGACATTAAAAACTACATCATAAGGAAAACAATAGAAAAAATATCTAGTTCTCATTAGATGTTACAAAATCCTCTTCCTCTCCCTTCTGAAAATGTCAAATTTTAAATTGTCCTTTCATTCCTTAAAACCATGTAAGTTTAAATAAATACTCTCATACTCTGATACATCTGAGTAATCATCTTGATTACTTGGGCACACTTGAAGGATTATTACTTAAGAACAATACAAATGGCAATACTCCAATTACCTCATTTCAATATATACTAAATTGATTACCAATTATTAAATATTTCATATGTCTAAAGTGAAACTTGTCTGATCTTTTCTATTAGAAATATCTTTCTTCATTTTTCAGACTACAATCTAAATTTTTTATTTCTTTTTAAAATGTTTTTCATTTTAAAAAAATGTAACATGTCTAGTATCAACTTTTCACAATTTCAGTGTTAGTTGCTTCCTAAATTCATATAACATTCCACTCCCACAAAGTATTAATTATTTCTTACATAAATCCTGTTTTCTTTGGGTCTTAGGATAACCTTCTTTTGACTAACTTCCCATTGAAGATTAAGGATGTGTTTCATGAACACTTAACATCCTAAATATTGATTTCCCTTAGAGGGCATTCAGAGCATCAGAATTACTCTTTGGTATTGTCAAATGGTTTGAGTCCTGAGGCAACTTTCTGAAGATTCTGTAATAACCTTAATATTTCTACAGGTTAGAAGTTACCTTGGAAAACAACAAATTTTCAGTGGTCCTCATTCACAGCAATTTTGCTTTTACAACACAGATCATTAATTCCAAACAAGTTTTGTTAAAACTGTTTTTATTTGGTGACCATTTCAGACCATGAAGTCTCAGTAACATGAAAAGTAACAATCACACAATAAGACTTTTAACATTTTCTTGAAAAGAAAGTTGGCTATTTTTGGTTGATACTGGGTTAATGAATATGATGGAACTGCTCAGCTTACTGAATGCTCGTCAGATGATAGGAAGTCATACTGACAAACTGACAAGACCTCAAGGTTTCAACACCAGGACCTGAGTAATTTTCTTAGTTTCTGTCATTTAATGATTTTCAAAGTAGAAAGTTAAGGAGCTTTTTTGTTTTTTTTTTACTTAACTGTACAGAGGCAGAGAAATGTGTTAAGAGTTTCTTTTAAGTAAATTGTTTTCAGATCTTCAATATTGTTCTTTACAAGATCAATAGGCAAGATAATCTATTTTTAAAAGTGATGACCTTTGCACCACTTATTGACTTTACACTATTTTTCTGTAGTCCCCTCTCCTAGACTGTAGTTTTGCCTGTACCCGTACTTGGCCTCTTCATATTCCTGTTTGGTGCAGTATAATACTTTGGGAAGAATGTTGACTCTGTAGTTGAGGACCTTGATTCAAATCCCACTTTTGGTGTTTACTGCTTTGTGCTCTTGGACAAATGAGCTTGGGTTTCCTGATCTTTAAAATGAAGGAGATAGAACTATTTGGAATACCTGGGGTGGGGGCACTTACCCTCTGGGAATCTTGACAAGAACTTATTTGGACTAGATGACCTCTGAAGTCTCTTATCATCTATGATCCTTAGATCTTTGAAACCTTCCTTCCAGTCTTTGTCGATAATTTAACGTGTATCACATGACGTTTTCCGTTTTTTTCTTTTAATGTATTGATGTCTTCTGTTTCTATATCATCTATATTTTCCTTGCCTCTTCTCCCAGAGATGCATTCCATATAACAAAGAATAAAAAGAAAGAAGGGGAAAAACAGACAAAACTAATTAACATGTTGAAAAATCTGACATTATTTGGTCAGGGCAGATGCTATTTAGGAGAATCTCTCCTGCCTGGGAAATCTCTAGGCCTGTCCCCATTGGAACAAAGACTCTTCTACCCACCCACCACCTCAAAAAAAAAAAAAAAAAACAAAGCCAGTAAGTCTTACTTATCCCTGGTTGGGCTCTTGGTCCCTGCCTTGTAATTTCATGCCTGGCCTATCAGTATGATTTGTGCCAACCTGGGGTCCTGCTCAGTTGGTCCCTCTTTTGCCCTTGGGATCCAGGCCACCCATCCCCAGGTAAGGCCCACTGTCACCCCGTAGGCCTAGACAAGATAGTCATGGGACCCAGTGGAAACAGATTTAGAAGCTGTGTCTCCTGTGCCTCTCTTCCTTTCTCTCCCTTTCTCCTTACTTTGTTGCTGTCAGTCTCTTGGTTTGGTGTCACAAATTTTTGAGGTCCTCAGTAACAAATTTGGAATCACCTGGCTACTTCTTATCAGGTTGATGAAATAAACTCTAAATGTAGACAGACAATCAAACAAAATCTGATCAGTACTCCATATCCATAGTCCCCCACTTCTGCAAAGAAGTAGAGGCAGGTACCTTCTCATCTCTTTCTTGGGATTAAGCTTGATTTGCTATTTTTCAGCATTGAGTTTCAGTTGTTTTGTTATCTCCATTTACATGGCTGTAGCCATTGTGTATATTTTCCTGGTTCTGCTCACTTCATTTTGCATTAATTCATAATTGCATAGCATTTCCAGCATCTGTTTTGGAGTAGAATTCAACAAAACAGAATCCATGAGCTGTTTTTTTTTTTTTCCCTAGGACTATAATGATTTTCTTTTGTCACTACTTTAACTGGAGGTTATAAAGCTGTTCCTTAGTTGTAGAAAGGGAAACATTTCCAGTATACAAGGTATGGATTTTCTTTAGTAGCTTTTTTCCCTGGTAAGTACTGGTTGACCACTTAGCAGCCTAGTGATAGGAACTGTGGGTCAAGGTCACAGACCTTCTAGAGACCTTGACAGAAACTTATTTGTATTATGCTTAATGTGTCCTTGATTGACTTGAATCTTTTCTACCAAGATCAGCAATACCTTATTGCTACAAATAATTCACAGTTATATTCAGTGGCCTTTTAAAAAAAATTCCTTATTCTCCTTGACCTCTCTGTAGCTTTTGCCATTCTTGACAATTCCTTCCTGTAATAGATGTTTTGTTCTTCCTTGTTTTCAGAGTTCCTTGCTTTCAGGTTCCTTGCTTGTCTCCTTTGTTTCTCATCTCCTTTTTGGACCCTTTGTGTTATATGTTAGCCCTGACTGTTCTACCAGTAGTCTTTAATCCACTTTCTTTCTTGGCATTTACATTTACTACCAAGCTTTAAGCTGTTATCTCTACTTTGAACACTCTTACACCCATCTGCCCTTTCTTTTCTTCTGATCTCTAGATTAGATCTGCATCTCTAATTGCCTTCAGGGCAATTCTCTTGAATGTCCTGTGTGTCGTCTCTGAGCCTGACATTCTCTTTATTCTTAAACCTGAATTTTCTTTGACTTCCTCATTTAACTGTTTTTGTTTCTGGCTCCCATTTTTATAATTTTAGAGTTTTTTTTACTCTTCTTTCAACTTCTTCCCATATCTCATATCCATATATTCAGTTACTAGTCTATATTGACTGAATCTCTGTAGCAGTCTATTGAATCCACCTCCCTCAATTACATTCCCACTGCTTTCAGGCACAGACCCTTATGATATCAGTGACTATCTGGTCTACTGTAGTAATCACTTAACAAGTCTTTCTACCTCCATTCTCTCTTTCAATCCATCCTTTGCCACCACCAGAATAAGTTTTCTTACACAGGCTATTTCTATAATTGGTATGCAAGGTACTTTACAGCTTGATGCCACTTTACCAGCCTTGTTCCATATTATTTCTCTTCGTAAACTCTTTGTTCTCCATCTTCAGAAATCCAGTGTACTCTCTCATCTCCATGCCTTTCTTAGGCTGTTCCTTGTGCTGTGCCTAGAATGGCTACCCTGTTGAACTCCTCTCCTCTCCTCTCCATCCTTTAATGTCTATTTTAAATGTTGTCTCAAATTTAAAAAAAAAAATCTTAGACACTTTGTTAGATTTGTAACCTCTGCCTCAATTTCCCCATCTGTAAAATGAGGATAATAATAGCACTCACCTCTGAGGGTTGTTGTGAGGGTAAAATTAGGTAATATTTGTAAAAGCACTTTATAAATCTTACAGCACTACATAAATGATAGCTGCTACCTCTTCCTTCTTCTTCCTTTTACATCTCTATGAAACCTACTTGTTCACTGTACCTCTAATAGCCTTATGAACTACTGTTACTGTGATGACTGTGTTGGTGTCTTATCCTCCTGCTACCCTGTAAGTTCTCTGCCTGCAGGGACCATACTAAATACTAAAATACTAAAGTTAGTATTGTCTCCTGTGCCTAGTTTAGTTCCAAGCGCATTCGAGGCAAGAAGATCAGGTGGGAGGCCACCATGGAGGCACCCGATGGTAAACTAAGAAAGAAGCAGTCTAAATGGAAGGAGAAACATCTTGGAAATAAGTTTTTCGAAGGAGGAGCCAATGGGAGTTTGTGACTGATTTGCAGAGAGCTGAGTCACCTGACTCCAAGGTTTCAAAATCTCATAGAATAATGGTACCATTAAATGAAATGGAGTCTCTTGGAAGGGCAGACCTTAGTTTTCAAATGCTAAATAAAAAATAAAAAAAGAATTCTTGCAAAAATACCTGCAAGTCTGTTTAGTACTCACAGAATAACAGTGATTCAAGTTGGTAAAGTTTGCAGCAAATGGGGCATCAGTAATGAGTGAGTCTGTAAGGAATGAGTGAGGCTGGATTGTATTTCCTGATATAGTGTCACATTACCTCAAGCATAGTTTATGCATATTTACTGATTAGCACGACTGCTGACAGCTAGGAGGCATAGTGAATAGAGCACTGGGCCTGGAGTCCAGAAGACCTGAGTTTAAATTCAGCCTCAAGACATTTGCCAGCTGTGTGACCCTGGGCAAGTCACTTAATTTCTGTTTGCTGTAGTTTCCTCATCTATAAAATGAGGGTAATAATAGCTCCTATCTCCCATGGTTGTTAATGAGGATCAAATGAAGTAATAATTATAAAGCGCTTAGCACAATAGCACATAGTAGATGTTATATATTAACTATTATTATTTTTAGTGCTAGATTGAAATGTTTTTTTCAGAAATGGAGCTGGTTTCTATAAGGTGGGTGAGGAAATGCAAGATCCTATCATCAAGAATTCTAGTAGAAAGTATATTATTAGAGCAGTCAGTCAATTTTCATTTAGTTCACATTACCAAAGTATTTTTTTCTATATAAGATCATAAACCCAAATGAATGACTTGGAGAAGTCCTATGAGAATTCAGAAAAAGGGCTGGTCCAGGAAAACCTGAAAGCAGATTGGATTTGACCTAGCAGAATTTAGGTGGATAGCAGGGAAGGGTAAAAAACTCTTACTCCTGGTAAGGGAGGAGTATAAATAAAAGCTGGAAGTTGAGCCTGAATGTGGAATTGTAATAGGATTGTAAAGACAGCAGTTTTGCCTCTGCAGTAGGTTGATTAATCTTTTTACAATACATAAAATAGTTTAGAAGGGCAAAAAACCAGCAGGCTTTGAATTAGTATAATGACATTTGAGAATGGTGCAGTACACAGAGAATTAAAATGAATAATTTTTGAGAGAAAAGAGTAAGAAATATACCCCTTACTTTGTAAAAGAGGCAAGAGAGAAATCATGGGTATGGAATAATGCATATACTATGAAATAAGGTTGCTTTATCATTTGGATTTTGCTTTTGTTGTGTTTTTGTTATTTTTGCAAGGGAAGATTGAGTGGAGGAATTAGTGTGTGTATGTATATGGGTGTTTATTGGGAAATTCTGATTTCTTTTTTAAAGCATAAATAAAAGTTGTTTATTAGGAAAGTTAAAAAATTAAGTTTTATAAAATGTTTCCAAAGAATCAAGAGAAAAGGTATAAAATAAGCTACAGATGTGTAGCAGTTATAGAGGCATTAAGGCCTACAATTAACACTGTCTCAGAAGTTCTTTTCTCTGATCCACTTGTCTATCTAGGTTGGTGGTCTGGAATATTCATTAGACCAAGTCTGGTACCTGTTTTGGTTTTGGATAGTTTGAGTTGCAGTCTTTTTTCTCTGACTCTTCATTTGTCCTGTTTGCCCATGAGCTACCTCCTGGTTCGTTACTTATTTACTCTTATTTGTACTGCTGTTGTAGCATGGTCTTTTAAAATATCTGGTACTACTGGTTTACTCTCCTTATTCTGTCCCTTGCAGTGTGTGGAATATGACCCAAAAAAATTGACTCTTTTATGTTTGGATGGCAGATTGATTTGATTGGCAAGGGCAGATCAGGTGAAGACCAGTAACTATAGTTACTTAAGGTCAGTCTTGGTGACAGGGGATTTGACCAAGAAAACTTGATTTTCATTAATTTCTGTAAAAATGTAGGATTGTGTCACTTGGAGTAAAGTAGCAGTCAATACGATTAGAAGGTAGGGATCAAAAAAGTCATTTAGTTAGAATGGGAAGGGAAGTAGTGAATGGTAGTTCAGAGCCAAACTGTGAAGGGATTTAATTTTCTTTTTTAAGGCAATTGGGGTTAAGTGACTTGCCCAGGGTCATACAGCTAGTAAGTGTCAAGTGTTTGGTCTGAGGTCGGATTATGAACTCAGGTCCTCCTGACTTCAGGGCCGGTGCTCTACCCGCTGTGCCACCTAGCTGCCCCATGTGAAGGAATTTAAATGACAATCAAGACTTCATATTTTATCCTGGAGCAGAGGTTCTTAACCTCCTAGGGCCCATGGGTTCCATGAATATATTTAAGGAGGTCTCTGAGCTTGAATGGGGGTGAGGGATTATATTTCTTTTCACTAATTTCTGAAATTTGGCTTTTCTTTCAGTTATTTAAAACTACAATTCTGAGGAGTCTAAAGACTCCTAGCTAGGATTTATATAGCACTTGAAGGTCTGCAAAACACTTTGCACATATCTTATTTGATATTCACAACAGTCCTGGGGAGGTGCTATTATTCCCATTTTACAAATGAGGAAACTGAGGCAGCCAGATTAAATGACTTGCTCAGGGTCATACAGCTATTAAGTGGCAAGATATAAACTCTGGTCTTCCTGACTCCATGTCCAGCCCTTTGACTATTGCCTCATCTAGTTGCATCTGTTTATAATCTCTGTCCCGGAGGCAATAATAGTAGTGGTGGTAACGGTGGTGGTGGTAGTGGTAATACTTAGCATTTATGTAGTGCTATCCAAATATTATCTAATTTTTAACCTCACAAAAACCTTGTCATGTAGGTGCTCATTTTAATGATGGAGAAACCAAGGCTGAGTGAGGTTAAGTGAGTTATCCACAATCACACAGCTAACAAGTCTTCTGAGGCTTAATAAATGTTTTATTTACTTCACATTACCAAAGTATTTTTTTCTATATAAGATCATAAACCCAAATGAATGACTTGGAGAAGTCCTATGAGAATTCAGAAAAAGGGCTGGTCCAGGAAAACCTGAAAGCAGATTGGACTTGACCTAGCAGAATTTAGGTAGATAGCAGGGAAGGGTAAAAACCTCTTACTCCTGGTAAGGGAGGAGTGTAAATAAAAGCTAGAAGTTGAGCCTGAATGTGGAATTGTAATAGGATTGTAAAGATAAATGTTTACTGATTGATCAACTAAAGAAACAGTAAGTTCTTACTATGTTAGGCACTGTGCTAAGCTTTGAGATACGCAGAAAGGCAAAAACAGTCCTGGCCTTCAGGGAGCACAATTTGATGGGGGAGACAACATGTAAGCAACTATGTACAAACAAAATATATAGGAGACATATGGGAGGGCATCTCAGAGTAAAGGCATTAGCATTAAGGGACTTCTTGCAGAAAGTGAGATTTTACCTGGGATTTAAAGGAAGCCGGAAGATGGAAGTGAGGAAAGAGAGCATTCCCTACACAAGGGACTGCCCCTAAAAAGGCATAAAGTAGGGAGTGTTTTGTGCAAGGCATAGCAAGAAGACCAGCTTCGTTAGGTCATAGTGTATGAGGAGGGGGGAATAAACTGTGAGACTGGAAAGGTAGGGAGGAGCCAGGTTATTAAAAGCCAAAAGGGGGATTTTATATTTGATTTTGGTGAAAATAGGGAGCCATTGAAGTTTACTGAGTAGGGGATGATATAATTATATCTACAGTCAAGTCCGTAGCTCAGTGGAGAGGGAGCAGACTTGAAGTAAGGAGACGAATCAGAAAGTTACTGCAAATAGTCAAGGCCCAAAGGTCATGAGGTGATGAGAGCTTGCACCGTGGGAGTGGGAGTGGGAGTGGCAGTGTTAGAGGAGAGAAGAGATTGTATATGAGGTGTTAAGAATATACAGTTGGGGGGGGGGCATCTAGGTGGTGCGGTGGTTAGAACTCAGGCCTTGGAGTCAGGAGGACCTGAGTTCAAATTGGGCCTCAGCCACTTGACACTTAGTAGCTGTGTGACCCTGGGCAAGAAACTTACTCTCTGTTTGTCTCAGTGAGTAAAATGAGGCCAGAGCAGGAGAGATGGAATGGGAATTCAGAGAAAGGTGAACTAGAAGATTAGGTTTAGGAAAAGTAAGTCAGATGGAAGGATAGGAGGGTTTGGTCAAAGAATTTCTCAGTTCTGGATCATTGAAGTAGCACAGTTATAAGTGATGGTGAGGTCAAGAGGATGGCATTTCTGTGTGGAACTGAGATGTAATGAAGGTATGTAAGTAATGGGAGATGACAACATTGATGAACTAGAGTATTTGGCACATAAACATTATATTGAAGTCCTCATGTATGAAAACAGATGGGGATGAGATGTTCAATATGGAACTCTGTAAGAAAGGAGGGAAATGAACTGGACTACAACAAGGATCTGCATAGCATGATAAAAATGGATAAAGTGAACTTTAAAAAACAGGCTGCTGAATGATGATGGCAAAGGTAGGATCTAGAAGTGGTAGTGAAGAGCAAGGGTATGCCTACTCTTCTTCCTGGTCTATTGTGTGAATGGGGGGGGGGGGGAGAGGAGAAAGACTGTAAGAAAAAGGAAAGTCTTTAAAGGATAAAATGGAGCTTCCAGAGTACACAGTGTAAGAGGTGTGCAGCAGGGGATAAGGACTTGGGAGAGATCAAGCTAAGTATGTTTGTAAGCAGCGGGAAAGGAACCAGTACTTGGAAATAAACTGAAGCATATGCTAGGTATTGTGCTAAGCTCTTTGCAAGAATCATTTCATTTGATTCTCACAACTAACCTGTGAGGTTAGTTGGTGCTATTATTATCGACACTTAACAGTTGAGAAAACTGAGGCAGAAGTTAGATTTGCCCTGAGTGATACAGCTAGTACCGGTCTGAGGCAGAATTTGTACTGGGGGAAGAGAGAGAAAATGAAAGGGGAGCTCTCAAGGGAGCCGGGGATTGGTGGGTGGGATTAAGGGCACAAATAGAATTAACCCAGGTGAGGAGAAGAGTTAGCTTTCTGAGATTAGAACAAAGGAGGATAGGTGAATATGACATGGAATAGGAAAGATGAGGAAGGTCCTAATATGTGACTTCTATCTTAACAAACTAGAAAGTGAATCCTTGTGCTGTAGGAGAAAGTGAAATGGGAGTGGCATTGGAAGCTTGGAGTGAGATTTGGTCTAGCATTTCTGGGAAATGTGATAAGAGTGTGTAGGAAAAAGATTGAGAATTACTGAGGAATCTGGCTGAGATTAGATAACTTTCATTTGTAATGGATTCAATTAGCATATTTACCTGACTTCCTTCCTAATGGCTCAAAAAGGTAGTGGTGGCCCTGGGTTAAATACTGACAGGCTGTGCGCTCTGTGGGACCAGGGAACAAAAACCTAGAGTCAAGTCTCTGAAAAGAGAAAAGGTTAGATTTCAGTTGTGCTTTTTAACCTTTTCTGTGTGTTATGGACTATTTTGGTTCTCCAGTAAAACTTATTCACCCCTTCCCAGAAAAATATTTTTAGATGCATAAAATTTATAGGGTTACAAAAGAAACCAATTATATTAAAATATAGCTATCAAAGAAAAATCTCTTTAAGTTCAAGGACCCCAAATTAAGAACCCCTTGACTAGAACAAGAGTAATAGAGTGCTGAGAGAGATGAAGGGATCGGAAGGCCATAGTTAAGATAAAGATTAGGTTTTAGAGGACTGAGACACAGAGAGATGGAAGAACAGATGATAGTGATCAGAAAGTGTGGTTGGAAATTCTGTGGTGTGAGCCAAGAAAATAGTCTTGATGCAAAGCAAACATTTATATATTTTTGTGGGAAAGCTGGAATAGGGAAAATAATCAGTTTTTCTTCCACTTGGACTCCCCCCCCCCCCCATTCAGACTTAAAAGCTCAGAGAATAGTTTAGAGAACAGCACAATAAGTCACTTGACACAAGTGGCCAGGTAGAGTAGCCTTGAAATAGAGACAACTCTGCAGGGGGGAAAAATGGAACTCAACTTTCTCATCTTTCTGCCCCCTCTTTGTCTAAATTGGGATTCTAGGCTAAATCTTCTAGATAAGGAACATTACTGATATTAGACCTATCTCTCAGTGAGATTAGAAAGAATTCTTTTGAGGGTTCAACTAAGAAATATATTCTTGGGTGGATCTCAGAAAACTACCATCCTGAGGAAACTTGTTAGCCATACTTTCTCTGGCTTGAAATAAAGAGGTTTCTTGATCCAAGCTAGTAGTTTGTAAAATAGTTTTGTTTAATCCTTATTCTGATCTCTTTATTCTTAATATCCTCAACCTGAAATACTTAGATTTGAAATCTAAGTGACACGTTTTTGGGGGTGTTCTATGAGTTGAACTAGATGGTCCACTTAGGTCCTTCTAACTGGGACTTGGTTATTTCTCCTACAGTAGTAAAAGCAAAAAAAAGGTTAACAGAAGTTTCATTATGTTTTTGGAGTGCTTCGCATTACTTTCCCATCTACTAGAGCTACTAAACTTCAGAAATAGTGGAAATTTCAACAGCAGTTGCTTGATGCCTTTTGTCTTCTGAAGACAAAATAGTACAACATTCATTTCAGATTTCTTTTCACCTTAAAAAAAATGAACCCAATTCTTAATTCTGAAATGTTTTAAAAAATGTACTGAGGTTTGTATAAAGGAGTAGAGGGAAAATGTACCAACTACTCATCTGTTTCTCTCTGATCTTAAATTTATCTGCTTTAGTAATAAGCAAAGCAAAACTCGACATTTTTGGTCTCGTAAGAATGAATGTTGTAAAGCACTCCGTAAAAAAGTATTGAACTATATAAATAGCATGTAAATAATAGCGAATTTTTAATATTAAATACTGGGCCTCCTCAAATTCATCCACACTCTGCTCTCAACTAGTTGAATAAAACGGATTGTATGGCCCTCTTGAATAACTGTAAGACCAGGAAATGTGCTGTAAGTGAATAGCAAAGACTAAGAGGGAGGTGTTACATCGTAGTAGATATCTTAAAAGAAACATAAGTAACAGCTAATAGTTGTGTTGGAAGGAGATGAGCGCCAAGAACTAGTTAGCACAAATGAGGAAATATTTTAAGATATTTTAAAAGGATTGTTTAGTTGAAATGTTTAAAGCTGTAGTTGGAAGCAAATGAGGAAAACAACTACCTTGTTCTACCCCCAGAAAATGTATAGAGGCACACACTGGCAGGAAATAGATGTTCAAACTTAGACTGTTCAGGGCTAATGACAATCTGTTGTACTCCACCTCAAAGAAACCATGTAACCAAAGAATAATAGATTGTTTGAAGGTAATTTTTACTTCATTTACTTCAGCTTGCTAAACTGTCCAGACAAGCTGATCTTAATGCCAGAAAGAAGAGGGGTAGGATGGGGGACAAACTTGAGCTTTTAGTTCCAGTGCTATCTATTAGAACCAGTCACACTAGTTGACTGCATGATTGGGGGAAGGAAGAGTATTCTACTGCCCTTTTTGAGCATTTTAAGTAAGTACATCGTTATACTTACTAGAATGCCCACCTAATGGCAGAGGCAAGCTGGCAGACAGTTCAAGGCAAGGGAAGGTGGGTAGGGGCATAGAGCTTTGAAATTTATAAGCCCGAGGAAAAATCGCTGCAGATAACAATATGAGTTGGGTGAATTTTTAGCACATTTGGTTTCAGCTTTTTCACAGTCTAGTATTGAAGCTGGGTTCAAGTCCTGCCACTGTTATATACTAGCACTGTGGCCCTGAGCAATTTCAATATGCTAGAGTCTAGACAACCAGAGGGTGTTTACCTGGTCCCCTTCCCCCAAAACAACAACAACCTACAGTTGCTGGGCCTGGAGTCAGGAAGACCTAAGTTCAAATGTGGCTTCAGACACTTACTAGCTGTGTGACCCTGCACAAGTCACTTACACCTGTTTGCCCCAATCTCCTCAACTGTAAAAAGGGGATAATAATAGCAACTACCTCTAAAGGTTATTGTAAGGATCAAATGAGATAATATTTATAGAAAGCACTTAGCACAGTGCCTAGCATATAAACAGGTATTATGCAAATGTTTGTTCACTTTCCCCTTCCCCCTACAAAAGCAAAACAAAAAATTAGCAATACACCATTGCTTGATAAAATAGAAGATATTAAGGGAAATATTCAAACAGTCATTTTACTTAATGATAAATTCAGCATATTTAAATATCTGTGTTCCTTAGTTTAACCTTAATTCACTACTTTTCTATGTCTAGGTATACTGCCTAATTCAGTTGAGTAAAGTCAGTGCATTCCCCCCAACATGGTTACTGGCTTCTCTTCACTTTTTTCATATGTAAGATGTAGCTAATGCATCTGGATTACTGTACAATATGAAAGGCCATGGAACTACTTATGAATATTATGAGAGTTAATGGTAATGGCAAAATAAAGTGAACCTCCCTTTTGGAAGTGGGAATGGGGTGATTCTCTCCTTTCCCATGTCACCCTGAGCAGTTAATGGCAACTTGAAAGAAAAGCACATGGTGATGTGTACAGGCTTTTTTTTTCCCAGTAGACCTTGAGGTTATTGAGTCTCAAATTCCAAAAGCCTTTAGCTTTTGTTTCTTTTTCTAAGCACAAATAAGAAACTAGCATTCTTAAGAGCAGTCTTTTCTTGCCCAAACAGCTATAATATTGTTAAAATTCCTTAGGAACACATGGCAGAGGTAGACCTGTACTTCCACATGATGTGAGAGAACAGAGATACTGAGAGTGGACTTCCGAGCTTTGCAGAACCTAATGGGTTCTCCCAAATCTTGAAGTTCCTAAGTCTGAAAGTTCAACTCTTAAAGGGAGATTTACTCAACAGCATGTTTCTTGGAAGAACAAAAGGATAGCCAACATGACCCTATGGAGCAGGAAAAATGGAGCCCCCAATCATTGTTGGAGGCAGAGTAGTAAATTTGGACCTTGCCAACCCTCATTGAGGCCTCAAGAAAATTGCCATCTTTTCTTTGCCTCCAGGCCAGGTACGACTACATTTCCAAGTCCCCTCTGGTTTTTGTCTCCCTTTTTTTCTTTAAGCAACTTATCACTATATTATTCCTTCGACCAAATGTATTGATTACTTATAGCAGAGCATGAAATTTGGTGCAATTTGTCTTTTCTTGCTAATCTTCTGATGCTTTAAGTTTAATAGAACCATAGAAGGGACTTCAGAGGCCCCTTCATATTTATAGTTGAAGATAATGAGCCCCCAAGTTAAATGACATAAACAGCAAGTGGCAAAGAGCCAGGATTTAAACCTGGGTCTTTTTTTGGGGGGGGGAGTGAGGCAATCAGGGTTAAGCGACTTGCCCAGGGTCAGTAAGTATCAAGTGTCTGAGATCAGATTTGAACTCAGGTCCTCCTGACTCCAAGGCCAGAGCTTTATTCACTGTGCCACCTAACTGCCCTGGGTTAGGGCAGTTAACTAACCTGGGTGTTTTGATTTCAGAGCTCTTCCCAGTATACTGATTTCTCTTTGTTCTTTCTTAGGGGGGCTAGGTGGCACAGTGTATAGAGCGCTGGACATGGAGTCAGAAAGACTTGAGTTAAAATATGACTTCAGACACTGACTGTGTGATCCTGGGCAAGTCACTTAACCTCTGTCTGTCTCTTGGGCTAATAATAGCATCCACCTCCCAGGGCTGTTGTGAGGATCAAATGAGATAATAATTGCAAACCACTTAGCACAATACCTGGCACATAAATGGCACTACAGAAATGTTAACTGTTGTTGCTCTTGTTGTTAAATCTTATTTATTTGTTGTTCAGTATAACTACTTTTCTTTTAAAACAATAGTCTGCATACCTGAGGGAAGTGGTTTTGTTAATAGTGTTTCTTGGTAATTATTTACATTTCTGGTGTTGCTGTTGTTTGGAGTGTTTGAAGTCAAATGTATTGCTTGACTTCATATTTTGTTTGGTAGAAATGTCTCTTAAAAGCTCATCTTTTTGCATTAATTTGGTTCAGGCTGTATTTTATTAGTTGGAATTGAGTCTTGTACTCTTTTTTTGGAGGGGGAGATATCCTATTGTATTTGGGTTTTTTTGTGATTTCTTTTAGCTGTAGACTAATCTTAGTGATTCTATTTGACATTTCTTCTTAGCTAAAGTCTTATCACAGCAGCTTGCAAAAATGTTTTGATATTGAAATTGTGGAATTTACATAGCATATACATTGAGGTTTCAAACTAGAGGTCTTTCTCTGGTGGTAATCTGTGGATGTTGGTCAGATCTTACTTTGTTGTCTTTTTTGGGCAGTTTTATATTTTCTGTAGTATAGCATTCATTTGGGTGGGGGGGGGTTTAAAAAAATCTTGTCCTGGGAGACCTATGATCCTTTAAGATAGCTATCCATATCTTGTCTCTTTTTTGGCTTATGTATAAATTGTATTCTTTTAAAGTTATTGTCTTTGACTTCTCATATGCAAAATTTCCTTACATTTTTTGCATTTTTTAGTTTCAATTCTGTCATACTCTCTTTCTGAGCCTCTGCTTTGGAGGGATTCACCATCATGTTTTTGAAGTTCTGTACTGAGTTGTTTGACTTCTTTTGCTTTTAGGGAAATTTAATTTCCATCCAGATATCTTCTTAAACTTTGTTTTTCAACTATTCTGGAATTTCTTCTTTTTTCTTGGTCTCAATAGACTCCATAGAATTCTCACTACATGTTTTTGGTTAATTTTCTTCATACTATACTTGTTCAGTGAGCTGTGGTCTCTTGTTTTGTGTCCATTTTCCTTTCTTTCTATCTTTCTATCTATGTTGGTTTTTCTGTTTGACAGCTAGGCTTATCTCTGGGCTTTCATTCCCAAATTTTTAATTTTTATTTTTATTTTGCTTTTCTTGTGTTCCCAGAATTAATTTCTGATTCCATTCTGATCCTTTAACCCTTACTCTTTCCAGTGTTACAAGGGCCTAGCATTGCCTCTTCACATTGGGAAGTGTTGGAACCCTGGCTGGTTTCTTGATAAGAGTTAATGCAGGTATTGGGGGAGGCAAAAGACTGAGGTCTTCTAATATAGAAGCCAGAGACCATAAGTGTTCCCTTCTAGTTAGTTTTGTGATATTGTCCTCTACTCCCTATCCTGTTGCTCCTCCTTGCTCCTTGTGCATTATCTTCTGGTCTTTTATGAGGTTTGGTTTTTAGGTCTTTTTTGGAGGGAGGTTTCTTCCTGAGTCATTGCTATGTGAGGAGCAGGCAGATTTCATGCCTCAATAGCTAGATCCAAAAACTAGACTGTGAGGTCATATGTGCAGTGTATCCAGCATTGGGATGGGGGTGTGTGAAAGGAGATTTAAGAGGAAGTTGAAAGGAGGCTTTCCTTATTTCATTTTTCTGTTATTTCATGAGGCTTATACCTTGTGATAATTCTGTTTTCTTCTCTTGTGGATTCAGCTTTAATTACTCCCTATCTTCCTGTATTTACTCTTTTTTGAGCTTTTTAGGCAGTAAAATTGTTGATCATGTTGATCAAATTATTTATATTTTAACAAACTACTCATTGTTGATGGAATTTTATTGAAACAGCTGTCTGTGCAGTCATAGTACCTATATGTTAGAGCAAAAATGAAAAAAAAAGATTTTGGAAAAAAATAAAAATTAAGAAAAAGATATGGCATACAATCAAAACAATTCCATCCTCAGTTATTTGGACAAATTATTGATGAAGAAAAACAGAATATTTATGTAAGAAAGGGCTTAAAACACAGACTATATACTCTTTACTATGCAAATACTTGGTGTATTTACCAAGTGGAGGGATGTATAGAAGAAAAAAATCTGTTTCTGCATTTTAGCCAGATTTGTGAAAAATTAATTTAATATTGTGTGTACCTTGTTGAATTTGTGAAATATATTGTTAGAGACAAGAAATCGACAGAGATTTAAGAGTGTGCCCAATTCAGATTGTATTTTGCTGAGAGTGAATCTCTTGCAGATTTGAGGATAAATTTGAACAAGGTCATTTGTATTTTGAATGTCTCTTATGCATATGAAAAATCCAGGTGAGCTGCCTGCTGGCCCTAGTGTATAGTTTGCCTTTTTTCGTCACATTTATTTGCTGACAGAAATGGGAAAGACCTGGATTTTTTATTTTAACTTTCAAACTGAACCCCAGAGATATTTGACCTTGAATTTGTTGTTATTAAGTCATTTCAGTTGTATCCAACTCTTCATGACCCCATTTAGGATTTTCTTGGCAAAGATGCTAAAGTGGTTTGCCAGTTCCTTTTCTAGCACATTTTATAGATAAGTTACTGAGGCAGACAGGGTTAAGTGACTTGCCCGGGGTCACAGCTAGTAAGTGTCTGAAGTCAGACTTGAACTCTGGAAAATGAGTCTTCCTGACTCCAAGTCATTCTATCCTTTGTGCCATTTAGTTGCCTTAATGTCTTATGTAAAAAGATTACCAGTAGTAGCAACTGTAGCAGGTGCAGCAACAGTTAGCATAGTTATAGTGATTTAGGATTTGCAAAGCCCTGTGGTTAGAATGAGTTAGGGTGAAATCTTTTGATTGAAGGGACTCATTCCTGTACCAAAAAGAGTTGATGGAAAGAAATAAAAAGCCTAGGGGTTTTAGCTTGTTTGGGATGACCCTGTTCTTTGACCTCCTCCCATGGAGGTAGCATGCCTCAAAGCTGAGGCCCAGCTTGAACTGAACTTGGAAAAACTTCTGCAAGTCTTAGGGTAAGGGTCGCCTGTTCTTTCTGAAGGAGTACAGTTGAGCCTGAAGCTAGAGGGAGTGGAAATTATAGCTGCCCAGAACAAATGCCCAGTAGAGAACATGGTGAGCATATCATAGATATAAACATCACATGAATAGACATTTGTTTGTAGAGACTGACATTCAACTGAAACAGCTTTCTCTGAAGTTATCAATAATCTTGTTTGTAATTGTAAAATCTAATGGCCTTTTCTCAGTTCTCATCCTTCTTGATGTCTCTGCAGCTTTTGTTTTGACACTGTTCATTGCCTGCTTCTCCTTGATACTCTTTTCTTTTGGTTTTAGTGACACTGCTATTTCCTGATTCTTTCTCCCTGTTTTGACTACTCCTCAGTCACTTTTGCTTGATCGTCGTCTAGGTCACACCACCTAATCATGTACCCCCAAGACTTTGTTCTGTACCCTCTTTTCTTTTCCCTCTTTGCTACTTGATTGTATCAGCTCTCACGTATTCAATTATCTCTATGCACATGATTCTCAGATCTCTTTATTTAACCCGAAGCTCTTTCCTAACTTCCAGTCTTTCATCTACAACCGCCTTTGGGACATCTTAAACTCAGTGTGTTCAATTATTTATTATCCCTGCTTCTAATTTCCCTATTACTGCTGAGGACACCGTAATTCTCCCATTTACCCAGGTTCACAACCTCAGTGCCATCCTCAACTCCTCGATGTCTCTCACTTCATCTTCTCCCCACCCCCGTTCAATCAGTTGTCAAGTACTGTTGTTTTTATCTTCATGACATCTCTCATTCATCCCATTCTCTCTTCTGACACTGCTCTAACCCTGGTGCAAGCTGTTATCACCTCACACCTGGATAATCAAAATAGTCTTCTGGTTGGTCTCCCTGCCTCATGTCTCTCCTTACTCCAATCCATCCTTCTTTCAACTATGAAATTGATCTTCCTAAAGTGCAGCTCTGACCACATCATCTCCCTGTTCAGTAGGCTCCAGTGGCTCCCTCTTATCTCCAGGATCAAATATAAAATCCCCTCCTAGGAAATCAATGACCTTCATAACATAGCCTCCTCCTATCTTTTCATTCTTCTTATACCTTGCTCCCTACCAGGTACAATGCAATCAAATAATACTGGCTTCTTTTCTGTTCCTTGTGCAAGATATTTCATCTCTCAATTTTGTGCCTTTTCACTGCTTGATAAATGTTTATTGATTGATTGGCTGTCCCCTTTGTTTGGGTTTCTCTCTATATCTATATCTGTATATCTACATTTATATTTATATCTATATATCTCTATTTACTAACTACCTTCAGGACCCAGCTAAAATTTTATTTTCTACAAGAAGCTTTTCTCTATTCCCCTTAATGCTAGTGCTTTTCCTCTAAGATCACTTCCAATATATCCTGTGTATGTCTTTTTTTATACATAGTTATTTGCATGCCATCTCCCTCATTAGATTAAGCTTCTTGAGTTCAGGGACTGTTTTTTCCCCCTTTTTTGTATCCCATGCTTAGCACAATTTCTGGCACATATTAAATTCTTAATAAATGTTTATTGACTTGACTAAGTTTCCTTCTAAATCAGAAAAGGCTTTCCCTTCTCCAAGTAATTTTATTACTATAAAGTCATGTATCATAGTAATCTTAAAACAAAAGTACACAGTTCCAGTTAAGGTTTTTAGAACTACTAAAAGAGATCTATATAGAGACATTTATGGGGTGCCAAAAAATTGTCAAAATAGTCTTCAACAATAAAGTGTGGTGCAGATAAGCATATAACACATGGGGGGATGTATATTAATGTCTTCGAGAAACTACTTAGAATGTGTTCTTTGATATGTAAAAGATAAGTCCTCTTTATCTGATTAATGAAAACACATTACACACACACACACACACACACACCCCTCTTTCCTTGGCCTCTTGTAAACTCTAATGATCAAATTCTACCCTCTTTGGGGAATTTAAAACTTTTTCTGTTTTCATTTTTGTTTTCTTCTAGGGAGACTTAGTTCTTCCTTTGATAGAGCTTGTATACTTCAGAACATATCTTTAATTTTTATGATGGGACTAAGATCTTAGTGTAGTTTGCTTCCACATTTAGAAACCAAGGGCTTAGAACATAAACATTTTTGTAAAATCTTGTAGAGAGACAGGCAACTTGATGTGGCAGATGGTAAGAGCTAGCCTTAGCATCTTGCAGGACCAGGGTTCAAGTCCTACCTCTGAATCATAATGCATTTGTGACTGCCCATTCTTCACATAGTTGTCAAATTGATTTTCATAAACTGCACATCTGACCACTTCACTCTACTACTCAGTAAACTCCTGTTGTTCCTTTCATGTCTTATTATAATAATTATTATAATAAGATTATAATTTGCGTAAGTCTTGATTGGTATTAATAGAGGTCTTTGGTCATATATAGCTTCCTATTTAGATGAAATCACAGGTCTTGGACAAAAAATATTAGAGAAGGATGATGATAGATAATGAGAAGTATTGCCATAAAACAAACAGTAGATCCTTAAAGTAAGTGGTTTTTTTTGGGGGGGGGGTGAGTTTTAAAGAAACCTTTGAAAGAGACCCAGCTAAGCAAAATAATTCCAAGGACATGAAAATGAGTGGAAGGGAATAGTCAGTCCAAAAGTCTTTATTAAGCACTTACTATGTCCCAGGCACTGTGCTAATAAGAGCTGGGGAAACAAACAAACAAACAAAAAAGGCAAAAACAGTCTTGCCTTCAAGAGTTCACATCCTAATAGGGGAGACAACATTCAAAAAAATGTACATGTAATATATATAAAATGTAGAAAGTGATTGCAAAGGAAAGGGGTGGGATGGAGTGGGAGAAGAGACTGGAAAAAAGTCTCTTGCAGCAAGAAGAAAATGGAAGCAAAATTGTTCTTAAATTGCAGTTTTTACTGATGTTGTTTGTTTTTACATCACCTTCATTTCCAAGTGTATCTTTCCTCCCCTCCTTAAACCATCCTTTTTTTAAAAATTAATTTATTTTTAGTTTTCAACATTCATTTCCATAAGTTTTTGAGTTTTAAATTTTTTCCCCTTCTCTCTCCGCCTCCCTCCCCAAGATGGCATGCTCTACATATACATTCCTATTAAACGTATTTTCACATCAGTCTTGTTGTAAAGAAGAACTAGAACCAATAGGAGGAACCACAAGAAAGAAGAAACAAAACAAAACAGAGGGGGGAAAAAAAGAGCAAATAGTATGCTTCAATAGACATTCAAATTCCATAGTTCTTTCTGTGGGTGTGGATAGCATTTTTCATCACAAGTCTTTTGGAGATGTCTCAGATCCTTGCATTACTGAGAAGAGCTAGTCTATCAACGTTAGTCATTGTCGTACAACGTGGCTGTTACTGTGTATGACGTTCTCCTGGTTCTACTCACTTCACTCAGCATCAATCCATACAAGTCTTTCCATGTTTTTCTGAAGTCTGCTTGTTCATCCTTTTTAACATAATACAAAAAGGGAGGGGGGAAATAGTCAGCTAAGATAATATGCTCATAATTCCAGATTGCTCTCCAGAGATTGGATCAGTTCAGAACTTCAACAGTGCTTTAGTGTCTCAGTTTTCCCATGTCCACTCCAACATTTGTCATTTTCCTTTTCTGTCATATTAACCAATCTGATTACTGAACATTTTGAACTTGATATACCATAGGCATATTAATGTGTCCAAAACTGAGATTAATTTTTTCCCTCAAGCTGGCCCCACCTTTTAAATTACCTACTTCAGTCAAGGGTACCACCACAGCCTTCCAGACACCTAGGACAATAACTTCAGTGTTAGCCTTGATTCCTCACTTCCCCTACATATATTTTCAGTTACTGAGTCTTTCTCAGTCTCCCCCACAGCACCTTTTTTCAGTCCATCTTTTTCTCTTTACTCAAATGACCACCCTCTTAGTTCTGGCTTTCATACCCCCTCAGCCTCCTAGCTAGTTTCCTTATTTCAATTCTTTCCATTTTCTGTTCTGTCTTTCACATAGCTGCTAGATTGGTTTTCCTAAAAATCAATTCTGACAGTGTCACTCCCCCTCACTCAATAAGCTCAATTACTTCTAGTGGTTCCCTTTTGCCTTCAGGAACAATCATAAACTCCTATGTTGGACAGTTAAAACCTTTCACAATTTGGCCCCAATCTGCCTTTCCATGTAAACTGATCTTCTTGCTGTTTTTCATACGTGGCATTCAATCACCTTTGCACATGACTTGCATGCCTAAAATGCATTCTGTTCTAACCATACCTCTTTGTCTCAGAATCCCTAGTTTCTTTCAAGACTCAGTTCAAGCATCACCTTCAACATCAGGCTTTTCTTGATGTCCAAAATTATTAATGCTTTCCCAATAAAATCTATTTCATTTACATCTCTATTTGTATCTCCACAAACTAGACTATGAACTCCTAGAGTGGAAAACCTTTTACCTTTTTTTTCTTTTGTCTTCGTATCACCAGTTCCTAGCAAAGTACCTTGTATGTAACAGGAACTTAATAAATGCTTGTAGATTAATTGTACATATTTTTTCCTGTTTCTGCTTACATTACCTTGCATCAGTTTATATGTATTTACATTCTTTTCTGAATTCTTAATATTCATTGTTTATTACAGTACAGTAATATTCCATTACATTATTGTACCACAGTTTGTTTGGCTATTTCATAATTGATAGGCATCTACTTTTTTTCCTCCCTGTTCTTTGCTATTAGAAAAAGTGTTCTCTTTTTTTTTTTTTTTTTTTTTTTTTTTGCTGTATGTGAATTTTGCTTTTATCATTGACTTCCATGAAGTATATAGGAAACAGTGGATTCTTTGGGTCAAAATTTTGGACGTTTTAGTCATTTGGGTAGCATTAAAATTTCTTTCCAGAATGGTTAAACCAGCTCCACCAATAGTGTACTAGTTTTTATTCCCACATCCCTTCCAACATTGCATAGTTCCATCTTTTGCCATTTTTACTTTGTGTGATATGAAACCTCAGAGATTATTTTATTTGTGTTTCTCTCATTAGCTACTTGGAGCAATATTTCATGTAGTTAGTAGTTTCATAGATTTTCATAGTAAACTTTCATCACCAATGACAGAAGGGACACATTGGTACTTTAAGTCTGAGATATGGTTCTAGACTAGGTAGAACAGGCATTATGGAGAACAAAGATGAGAAAATCAGCTGAATTAGACCAAATGTACATAGAGGAGTTCTGTGCTGCAGATAATACAGTTGTGGGGGCCTTGAACAATTGATTTGTAAGGTAACTGAAGGAAGAAGATAAAACATGTGGAAAAAATTTAATACCTTATTAATATCCAAAAAAAAGATGAACAAAAGAACATTGATGTACCTACTTTCCTAGCTAGGAAAGCTATATAAATATTTTAATAAGCATTATCTATACACCAATCAAGTGTATCCTTGATAAAGGTTTCAGTAGGAAATAGTATTTCACAAATTATTTCATAGTGTATCACATAATAGAACCACATCTGGACCATGAGAATACAGGATCCCACTATGCTTCTTTTTTAAGAAAAGATCTGATTTGGTAGAACAAAATGATACCTTATAGGCCCTCTTCCTACAAGTTGCCTCCCATTAGTACTTGGAAATTTATTTAAGATTCCTTGAAAGATATAATAGAGAAACTTGTTTAAAACTCTCTGATCATTAGTGTCAGCTCACTCAGAAAACAGGAATATGTATCCAAAAATATTTGCACTGTGGGTGGTGAAGATTCCTGTCTTCCCTCCTCCTTCTTTCCTCATTTCCTTTCCATTTCTGTTTGGGCACAACATTGTGTTGTTCATTGCATCAAGCACTTTAACATTTCGTAGACTCCTGGAAGAGATCTGTAATTGCTCAAAAATTTTTGACTTAATTATCCATGTAGGAAAAATCAAATAAGTAAAGGTTTATTGTCCAGATTATAATATGCAGTTAGGCACGATATTAGATCTTGTCCATCAGAATATATGGATAGTACAAATGCACTATGATTTAAACCCAGAATTAAGTTAGGGGACTAAAGTGAGCTGAATTGCCTTTAAGAAATTGTAAAGCCCTTTTAATGACACAAGATTTCTCCCAAAATAAAGGCCTTTTTAACCTTGACTAGCTGTATGACCCTGGGCAAATTATTTAATCCCAATTGCCTCACCAAAAAAAAGCAAAAAAAAAAATAATAAAGGGCTTTTTTTTTAAGCCATAATTCTACTAGTGTTATAATGCTAGGAATTGTGTAACACTACAGTATCCAAAATAATAAAAATGAGTATCAATCAGAGAGTAATGGAGAGGAAAATGGATGGTGTAAGTGGACTGCAATATGTGAAAGATGAGAAACTAATAATCATATGGCAGTCAAGTCATCAAAAGAATGTATGATCTAAAAGAAGATGACCTGGTCGCTTTATGAGACTGAGGGATTATCTCTCAACAGCTCTTGTGCTCCTTTGGTATGCTGGAGGTATCAGGAAAAAGAAAAAAATCCTTGCTCATTGGATGGTAGGCCTCCTATGGCAAAATATAGAAAGACATGAAAAAAAGTCAAATCCTTTTCACCGTTTCCACCACACCTCTCCTCCCTCCTCTTCCCCTCCAAAATACAGGGGATTGGTTGCAATATTCATCATTGTAGGAATATACACACATTGATGATTTCATCAGATCCCTTTGATTTTTTTAAAAGGTTTTTTTTTTTTTCCACTTTTGTCATTTCTTTTGCCCCATTTTTTTACATGTTTCTTTCCATTCACAGAGATAGCCATCACCCTCGTTCAGGCTTTCATCACTTTTCACTTTAGTTATTGAAATAGCCTTTACATTGACTGTCTCCCATGCCCAGAATGCTATCTCTTCTCCCCTCCATCTCTGGTAATCCCTGGTTTTCTTCAAAACTTTGCTTAAGGGCCACTTTATTCGTAAGCATTTTCCCTGGTCCCCTTCTGCTTAAAGTGCTTTCACTTCCAAAATTACCTCTTAACTGTGTTGTCTCCCTATTGGAATGTAAGCTCTTTGAAGACCAGGACTGTTTTCCCTTTTGTCTTTGTTATCATGAGCCCCCAGTATGGTGCCTGGCACTTAGGAAGCATTTAATAAAATATTTGAGTATTTATAGCCCTAAAGTTACTTTTTAAAACTTAGTTACATATAAGTGAATTACATAGGTATAACTTGGTTTACTTATGAAATTGCTGTACTTAGTGCATTTGGTGATTTGAAGGCTCAGAATTTCCTTTTCTCTATTTCCATCACAACTTCCCCTCATTCCTTCCTCTCCACCAATATTTTAGCTTCACCATTGTACATCAGGTATTTGTTTAATACCTTAAAGGAAGACTGAATTTTTAGAGATCAGCTTGAGCAGTATAGCTGTATAACTTAGGCAGCTGGGTGGTGTAGAGGGTAGAGTAGTGGGCTTGGAATCAGGAAGACCTAAGTTCAAATCTAGCGTCAAGATATTTCCTAGCTTTGTGACCTTGGGCAAATCACTTCATCTTTGACTGTCTCTGTTTCCTCAGTTATAAAATGGAAATAATAATAGCATCTACCTCTCAAGGTTATTGCAAGCATCAAATGAAATATTGGTTTTGGTTTTTTTCTTCAAATGAGAGATTTGTAAAGTGCGTAACACAGTACCTGGCAATTGTTGTGTTTTTTGTCCTTTGTTCTTGAAGAGGACCATGACATCAGGAATGTGATGTCATGACTTGCAAGTAAATTAGATTTAAGGGAGGCAGGGCTGTGTAAAGTCACAGCTTCACTCTCTCCTCTGCAGGCATCTGGGTCCTATGGCAAGATATAGATCAGGACAAGTGGAGATGGGCTCAAATGCAGTGGGAGACTTTGGCCTTTTTAAGCTAAGGTCTTTCCCAGGTCAGCCTGGCAATAGTAGGTACTTAATAAATGTTCATTCCCCTCCTTTGAAACACAAATACAGAGTGGGCAAGCACAAAGGGGGGGGGGAAGGAGGAGGTTGTCCTGGCCTCCCACCCAGCCCCCCAGTCAAAATAACGTGAATTTACGTAAAGTGAGTATTGTCTTATATTGGAAAACAACTATAATGGTATTTGCTGCTAAAGTGCCTACTTTATAGAAAGCATTTTACTCTTTACTGAGTAAGCTTACAACCTGGTGGTGGGTAGAAATATTTTCACACCTAGAATGCAAAATAAACTTACTTAAGAGATAATGGATTTTTTTTTTATGACTTAATATCAGTTGTTCAGTTGCTCCAAATATGATAGAATAGTAGAAAAAGTACAGTATTTGTAGTCATCAGGTCTACGTTTAAATCTAAGCTATAACTACTTGTGTGATCTGGGGCAAATAATTTCACCAAGTCGCCTGTTTCCTTATCTGTGAAATGATAAAGGACTATCTAAAGGACCTTCTGCCTTGTGGTCTATTAATGACTTCAGCAGGGCCTTCTTTGCCTCACCTCCTCTTCTATTGTGATAAAATATGGATTTGGAGTCTCAACCTCTCTCAAGAAAAAAAGAAAGATAAAGCACTGCATAAAGTACTTTTGCCATTCTAAATCCTATGATTACAATACTGCAGAGAAAAATTCCTTTATCTGTTATGACCAATATGAAATTCTTAAACTATCTGCTACAAACAAATCTCTGGCAGCATGCTACCTACTGGGAGAAAGCAACTTGCTTTTTCCTTTCACATAGTTTTTACCCACTTTTATTTTTAAATTTTATCTTGAAAGCAATATAAATGCTAGATCATAGAATGTTAGAGCTTAGATACAGAAGAGACAATCTAACTCCCTCATTTTACAGAAGACACTGAGACTCAGATAAACAATTTGCCTAAGGTCACATAGCTAATTAATGGCAGAGTAGAGTTAGAATTTGGACCTTCTGGGTAGTGTAGTTCATTGCTGACTCTTCTGTATCATATTAATTTCTCTTAAAATGTTTCTGTCATGTGTAGGTGTTGGTTTTGAAAAAATTGTAATCAAAAAGTTTTAAATTAATTAGAAAAGATTTATTTGTGGGGAAGGATAAGTAAATATTACCTGTAAGTTGATAGTTTTCTTGAAGATTTACCTGGAAATCTAAAAATAGAATAGTTACCGGTCTTCCCAGGTGGATTTCCTTGTCCTCTTTGTGAACAGGACTATAGACTAGAATCGTGTGTGTGTGTGTGTGTGTGTGTGTGTGTGTGTGGAGACAGACAAACAGACCCCATATGGGGTCTTGACCCACAGCTTAAGAAGTGCTGAAGGGGTCAAGAGTGGAAAAAGTTTAAGAAGCCCTGGACTAGATGATCTGTAATAACCTACATAGCCCTTTCCTTCTGAGTGTTAAGGCATAATAATGATAATAATAACGGTATTTGTGTAGCTCTTTAAAGTTTGCTAAATACTTTACAATCTCATTTGATTCTCACAACAACCCTGTTTGATAGATGCTATTATTTTCTCCGTTTTACAGTTGAGGGAAACTGAAGCAGAGATTAAGTGATTTGCCGTGGAACATACAGCTATTAAAAGTCTGAGGCTAGCTTTGAAATCAAATCTTCTGACTCTAGAAGCTGTGTGGTACAGCCACTCTAACACAATTAAATTCAGAGACTTCTCAAGGTGGAAGCAAAAAGTTACTGTTTATTACAATCTTGCGAGAAGGGGTGTCTACTCCTCCAGTACCCTACCAGCAGGAGAGGGGCGAGGCACAAAGGACAAAGCAAGGTTATATATCTTAATGCAAACAAGAAACTCCCACCCCGCCACTATCCCATACTCCCATTGGCTGGGAGGCGGGCTTACATTCTAGGCGTGAAAACCTTTCCCATTCGCAAAGAACAAGGAAACAGGGTATAGCCAATCCAAGCATACGTGTCCTTATTTAGTATACCTAATGCTGACATGGCAGTGGCAGTCAGGAGAGGGTTTAGGGACAAATTAAACTTATGGCCTGTTCGTTTTCTCAGAGCCTATCTCTAATTTTGAGACAGTCTTTTCATCACCACCCTGAGAAGTCTTCCCAGAGGTTATATCTCATTCAGTCCCCCCTCTCATTGCATACTGTCTGAAGACTTCTCACACCATTGTCGATATAATTCATCAACCCACTCACCTTGTTTTATACTATCATACCACGCCCCCATTTTCATAGTCCTTGTTTCCCTATCATTATTCCCCAGATCTGCTGAAACCTGCTCCCTTAAAACCCTTAATTTAACAGATTTAGAATAACCCACATCACTGTCGAAAGTCTCATTGGTACTTTCAGTCATCATCTTTATATTGCCAGAGCCTGCCCTCTGAACTCCCACTGTGGGTCCTACGGAGATAATCTTTAGCGTTATTATCAGTCGTTATACTAGTCCCTTATTGCATGGAACTATACAGCATCCTACAGCAGTTAATATTCCAACCATCCCTTTAATTATCTATCTCAGAGTTCTCTGCCAGCTCCTCAGCTAAAAGTGGTTAAACCTTGCAATGCCTTTAGTGATGGTTCTATCCGGGGCTGTGCTACTAGGCAACATTTCGTCAGGGGATTTTGGGGACTTGAAATAATATGGGAGAAAGTGAATGGCGCATTGACAAATTGTAAAGGGGGTAGTCCCCTTATTAAGGACAGATACAGAGACCTAAAGGTAACAATAAATTGTCCATTTAAAGCTTTAGAAGTCTCTTCTCATATAGCTGTCTAACATTCTGGACATCATCTGGTAAAATCCTCTGGTCCAAGTGCCGTTCAAACAGTATCCAGCAGACTCCCCTCCTGCAGAGATCCTCCTTCTTGTGTCCACTCTCCAACAAGATTGATCTTAACACAATTTTAAATGATCTTGCCTATAACCAGGGCAAATAATGAAAGTTAACTCAACCCCCACGTCTCCACTATTACAAAGTCAAAATTGGAACCTTGGCCAATTGCCATATTTTTAGAAACTTGAATTAAAATAATTAGAGCCTAGCCTTACACTCTGCATTACTTCTAGTTCCATACCTTGCATTAATTCATTATTCATTCCTATTCATATTCCCCATCAGGAGGATGAGATTCCACTAAGGAATTAATAACACAGTCCAATACGTAGTAGTTAATTTAAAACCAGTACATATCAAATACTAAAACAGTCCCAACTTCTGGTCATGCACAAATAAATAATCCTTAATTAAAATGGATGCTTCTTTCAAGGCATTTACAAGATAAGTCACAAGCTTTTTTTTTTTTAACATTAATTTGTAACAAACTGAGACAACTTTAACATTAAGTAACAGAATAATATCCTACTTCCACAATCTCCTGGTCTGATTATGCCCTAATGATGAGGTATGGGTCCAAGCCAAGATCTCTGCCCCTGGCCCCAGAGAGAATCTGGCTCCCATTTGTCTATGGGCCCCAGAAAATCCTCATACTTCATTTAACTGGCCTATATGGTTTATCCCCAACAAACCCCCCCCCCCCCCCCGGCTGAAAGACGTGGGCTGAACTCCTTCTGGAGGAACCCTTGTGCTGTCACCCTGGAGTCCCAGCACCTCCAAACCTCCAGACCTTATCATAACCATTATGAGAAATTAAAGGATCCCGACTTATACAGGAATATACTAGTAACAGGTGTCAAGACTGAATACTATTTTGAAATTCCAGGCCAAATAACTCAATCTTATACTTGCATCTTACTATAATAACCTCAGATGTTCCCGCATCAATCTATTATTTAATAGATTCGATATTTATGCTTACAAACTTATGATTGTAGGAATTTGCCATGAAAGAACATAACTAAAGTAAGGGAACAATGCTTCTCTAGATTCATGTCAACTCCAGGCAGAAGTTACATATATATGACCAACTGCATTGAGCCAGGCTTATAGTCTGCCAGGTGTCATAATAGGGAAATTGAGTCAGGAGATTTCTACCTCAGCCATGCAGAAAAGTCGTTCTCCTGACCTTCCCATGAGAACACCCTCTTGCAGCTCATAGATGGAGCTCACAAACCTCTTTGCAGATTGCTGACGTCATGGATCAGTAGCTCAATCAGTTCCTTGTTAACCATACCTGGAGTTAGGCTCAGTATAACAGTTCATTAAGAGTTTCCAAGGTCTTAGATAGCAAATTTCCCTCATCAGAGTTTCAGGTGTGACTATAGTTTCACATTAGTTAGGGAACAGCTCCAAAGTGAGCTCTAAGTAGTTTGCATAACTTCCTACACATATTCTGGTCCCTAATAACATCCTGAGTAAAATCAGATTTCATAAAGGTAAGAATGCTCTTGATCAGCTTTAACTGTTGACACAGGAAGGGGCATTCTTAGCTCACTCAGGAAGAAAGGATCAAATCAGGTTTTTGGCCCTTATTGGGGCTCAATTGATCTTAAATGATTATCACCATAAAATTCCTAGTTACCTAATTTCTTTAGTCCAGAGGTATCTGCAATGGGCCACTTAATCAGTAAGAGTTCCATCTCACAAAACTCCTGCACAGGATTGATAAGAATTCAGGTTTTACAAAATCTCTTTGCATAATTACATAGTTTCTTTACACGCACAAAAATACTTCTACCAGTACTTCACTTAAACAATAACTCCAAATAGCTTATTTAGCAATTTTAAATTTCACAAGTGAGAGTCAAATAATCCCAGCTAAAACTTTCCCTTTAAACATAGACAAAACTTTGAAGTTCTCATTTCTTAAATTACAGTACTTAAAAGGAAATGTTACAAAATGGGATCATGTAGAATGCCCCAACAGCCCCACTTATTCCTTTTTCTCTTTTCTCTGAAGGCACAGTTCTTAATCTAACATTCCAGATCATAAAATAAATTGCCCTTCCAACAATATAACTAATACAATTGCTTACCAGATTACATCATATAAGAAAATTCAGAACTAATGTAAGCAGTATATTAAAAACTTGAAACAGACCCAATAAAAATCTTTCTTTCTTTCTGGACCCCTTCACCAGGTCCAGCATTCTCCTGGGGCTGCTCCCACCCCTCTACACTGGCATTATTATCATCATCATCATCATCATCATCATCATCATCATCATCTATGCTAGCCCACCATTGTCTTTTACTGGTCTGATAGCCTCGGGCTACATCCAGATTCCCAATTCAACCTCAATGCCACTCCCAATCTAGGGACTTGGTTGAAGGCAGCCTAGAGCCTGGCCCATACGGCCCATCCCCCAACAAACCCAGCCATAGAAGGTCTGGATAGAAAAATATATATTTTTCTAATTTCTTATTGAGGGCCTGATATGAGAGAATACCTCATTAATTCCAAATACATATCAATAAGGTTTTCACAATAAAATATGTTTGTACCACAGGACATACATTATAAAATTATTTCCACAATTGCAATAAACTTTGAAACAACCCATTATCAACTTAGATGGATGTACTTCTAAGTCACTTTGTACAGAAAATCATTCATCTCATCATTAATATGTTGAGACTATAACTTTAAACCACCATACATTTTTATAATGGTCAAGATTTTAAATAAAATCTGCTATCATAGTCTTATAACCAAATACACCTCACTAGGTATTTAACAGTTTTCAGATTATTTCATCTTTATCACTAAAAGACCCACTGCAGGTCAAGAGTTACCTTAACACCATTTCTGCCTCATAATAGTCCCTCAGATTTTACAATCTAAGAGTTTTATACAATACAATTTAGAAATACAGTAATAACTTAAGCAATAAACTTCAGATAACATCAATTGCATTTCCATATTATCACATACAGAAATGATCGCCCTTATTACTCTTATTACACTTTTAACTCTTAACATTAACTAATAATGCCACATCTCATAACAACCATTATTATTTTTTTATAGAACAGTAAACTTAAATCCAATCACATCTGAATTTATAATCACTAATGATAAACATTTAAAAACATTTTTGTTTTAAATCCAATACTCTTGGCCCTTTAAAAGGAAATATTTTCCACAAATATATATATTCCCTTAAAAAGATATGTGGTGACAATTCCTGCTCTAAATTCTAATTTTCTTTCCTACTTCCTTAATGGAACTAAGAAAAAATCCCCAGTCCTTTTTAGCAGCTTATCAGATAGAGCCACCCACCTGAGAATTGCAGACTTCAGCAATTTGAATCAATGTTAACTGAATGTAATCAATTTTCTCCCCTTAGGCAGAAGGCCTCTAGAATTCCAATAAGTAATTGAACAGCCCAGTTTATGTAACAATCTCTGATCACAATGAGCTGCAAAATTTTCATTTTCAATTCTTCTACTCAAAGCAGAGTGAAGCTTCCTCACACACACATTTTTTTAAACCCCTTGAAGTCACCCAGATCCTCCCCCAGCCAAATTACACTCACCAAGGGTGGGGCAGCTTTGAACTCAGAAGGGACATAAGAATTGCAAATCCAGAGAAAAGCACTCTCCCCTTTTCTTTCTTGTCTTTCCCTTCACATTCAAAAACTTGGCCAGAGTTAGAATGTAAAGAGAGAGAGAAATCTTTTTTTTTCCCCCAACAATTTCCAAAAGCTTCTGACCCTTTTTACTCTCAAACCCTCTGTTCACACTGTTCGTGCAAATAGCTTATACTTTTTTTCCTACCCAGACCCCTTTCATTCCTACCTGCTTAAACTTTCTTGCCTTTCCTTCTGATGGGCTTTGATTAAAGTCCCTTTAAAACTACACTTATCTTACTTCTTTCTAATTCTAACCTGACACTTCAAAGATCCTTCTCCACTCGCCTTTTACCAATCATATAACCTAAATAATAAAGTATTTGTCTCTCTTTCTCTCTCCAATCCACCCGCTCCTCTGAGGCTGCTGTAATTAGGGAGGGAAAGGGGGAGAGAAAGAAAGAAAACATTTTTTTTTCCAAGTAATAAATCCAGCTGCATTCCCACACCCCACAGAGTCTCAGACTACACAGACACACAGACAAATGACAAACAGAAACAAAGTCATGAAACAAATCCTGTTTATATTTTCTTGTCCTTTTTTTGTTTTGTTTTGATAGTGCACTTAGTTACTCAATTTGTTCCCCATGTTTTTGGTAATTCATCTCAATCGCTAAACCTAGCCCTTAAGGGGCTATCTTCCGGAATATCAAATGGCAGCTTCTGACCTGCTATTTTAGACTCTTCCTTGCCCATGATTCTCCTACTAATGAGCAACACACAAAGGAATTTGATCGAGAGAGATCCCTCTCATCCAGGGGTCAGAGACTGACTCAACAATTACAATTAATCACCAGAAGAGGTTACCCTCTCCCCACAGTCACCCAGGTGCTCCCTCAACGTCCCCAGAAATTTGGCCGGGCAGAGTCACCTCAAAACCCAAGTCGAAGACTCAGCAAGTAGTGAATTTTGATTGAGGGTTGTCGCCTTCCCTCCAGGTCAGAGACCTACTAATAAGGAGACATGAGAGCCGCTTACCTCTGGCTGTACGCGTACAACTTACATGACTGATCCATTACACCTTAATTGCTGCCTGCAGCCGGCTGACTTCACAAAATCCTGTTGCTGTCCTGAGTTTAACTTTCTTTTACTTTTTGCTTCCCCCAGCTCTCTCTTCAAGTTCTTACCCAAGTGGAGCAAAAGCACCCTAAATCTGATCTGAGGGCTGTTGGAGAAATCTCTGGTGGCGCCCTGACCCTCATGGTCCAGATTTAGGGATCTCGCTCACAGGTGGGCAAATCTCGGTGGAACCTCCAAAGCCGTCTGGTACAGCAACTCTAACACAGTTAAATTCACAGACTTCTCAAGGTGGAAGCAAAAAGTTACTCTTTATTACAATCTTGCGAGAAGGGGCGTCTACTCCTCCAGTACACTACCAGCAGCAGAGGGGCGAGGCACAAAGGACAAAGCAAGGTTATATATCTTAATGCAAACAAGAAACTCCCACCCCGCCACTATCCCATACTCCCATTGGCTGGGAGGCGGGCTTGCATTCTAGGCGTGAAAACCTTTCCCATTCCCAAAGAACAAGGAAACAGGATATAGCCAATCCAAACATACGTGTCCTTATTTAGTATACCTAATGCTGACATGGCAGTGGCAGTCAGGAGAGGGTTTAGGGACAAATTAAACTTATGGCCTGTTCATTTTCTCAGAGCCTATCTCTAGTTTTGACACAGTCTTTTCATCACCACCCTGAGAAATCTTCACAGAGGTTATATCTCATTCCAGGCTGAGATCTAAGATGATAGAAAAACTAGTTGCCATCTGCTGAAACCATATTTTTAATGTCAGACATGTTTAGTATTTGCTTATTTGTTAATTCCATTTGTCCAGAAGCATGGTTGGGCACTGGGGGCACGATTTATAAAACAGTTAACCACGTACGTTTGAGAGGTAGCGACCTTCTTCATGGAGAGGACTCAAAGATCTTATAGACTTAATTATCCAAAAATTTTTTTTTTATTTCAAAGCAGATAACTAAACTGGCTCCCCAACTTTGACATCATCTCTTTTTATGCCAAGCTTATTGTTGGTCATAGTTAAGAATTTTAGAAACGCTATGAACAGACATTTTGCTATAGTGATTTTTAATTAATAATGTCTCCTCTCAGGAGTTGACCCTGAGTTTTGGTCTTCGATGCATTTTTGCAAGGAACTGAGGTTGGGAGATGGAGAAAGCATCCTGCTGAGAGATTCCAATGAGGTTGAAAAGGTTGAAGTTGAATTTAAAAGTAAAAGCTTCAGCAAAATTTAGTGGCTTGAAGGTCTGTGAAACTGTATGATTGCAGAATTGCATTTTGCATGAAGCATTAGGGACTTTGCTCTCATTTAACGGAGTTTAAGATCTAATGCCCATTGTCTGGCATCTCCAGCAATTTTACTGTTATTTTTAAGTCAGGCTTCTAGATTGTGGCTTTTCTTCATTGCTGTTATTGTTGTTTCATGTGTTTAATTTTATTGATTCCTTTTGTTTTTATTTCACATTCATTTTTCAAAAACATTCCTCTTCCCATCTTTTACTCAGCAGCTCACTGTAGTTTGAAATTTCTTTTTTATTATGAACTTAATCATCAACAAGCATATTTCAGTATTCAAACCAAAAAGATTGTATATGAACTGTTATGTACAGTTTTTAAAAGTGTATATTGTTTAACAAGGTATTAACAAAATTGCCATATTTGTGCCACCCTCTGAATGTCTTTTTGTTTTCTTCTGTGTATTTTAATGTTGTATTGATGCTCTTTTCTTTTTTCTTCTTTTTTCTTTTTTTCTTTCTTTCTTTTTTTTTTACATCTCTGCCACTACCCTCTAACTCATACCACCGCACCCCCAGCTCTCTCCATTGTTCATCTGCAGGTGTGCTCACTCCCACCTGTCCCTTTCCACTGTCAGCTTACCCATTGTCTTAGCCTACGAAATGATAGAACTGTTCAAAAGTCCCAGGCAATGGCTTTGCTACTATAGCTAAATTAGCTTCAGAAACGTTGAAGTGTCAGCTGAGCTATCGCTCTAAAGGCTTCCTTTGTGGTAAGTTATTTTTTCTTTTTTTTTTTAAGTACTTAAAAACTTTTATACCTTTTCTTTTCCACAATTGGGGCCTTGTTCAATTTTTTTTTTAAGTTTTCAATTATGAACTTGATAACTATTAAAGGCAAATAATGAAATAAAAATAAAGTCTTGGATTTAAGAAAATAGAAACACATGAATTAATAGACAGAAAGTGCATTTTCTGTGTCTCTCTTTCCAAGTCAAGGTAAAGTTCTGATACTTATTTCTCCTTTCATTTGATTTTATAAGGTTGTCAATAATTTAGTTCTGGTGAGCTCACTTAGGATCATAGTGTTCATAATGAATGAACAAGCACTTAACCAAGCACCTACTGTGTTCCAGACACTTTGCTAGGTCAGGGAAGCAGGAAATACAAGTGGTAAACATTCCCTGTCTTCAGACAGTTTTTTTACACTGTGTTGAAGATGTATGTATATATAAATATATACAGAATAAATACAAAGTAATGGGGTGGATGGAGAGACAAGGACCTCTAGGAATAGTAAAGGCTTTGTGTCGAAGTTGGCACTTGAGCTGAATCTTGAAGGGAAACAAGGTATTCTGAGAGATAGCAACATTAGTGAGTGCAGAGGCACAGAGATCAAGAGTACTGTGTTATAGGCTGAAATGCTAGGTTGAGGCCAGGTTGTATATGGCTTTAAATGACAAATATTTGATCCTTTGGGCATTAGGGAGCCACTGGAATTTAATGAAAAGGAGAGTGACATAGTCAAACCTGGACTTTAAGAAAATCATTTTGGCATCATGTGTGGAGGATGGTTTGGAGAGAGGAAAGTTTTGGGGAGAAAGATCAGTTAAGAAACTATTGTCTAGGTAAAGGGTGATAAGAGCCTGAAATAGTGTGGTGGCTTTTATGAGTAATGAGAAGAAGACAAAGGGGAAAGATATTGTAGAGGTAGGAATTTCAAAATTTGGCAGCTGAATGGATATGTGGGATGTTGAGGATAACTTGGAAGATTGGAAGGATTGTAGTGATGTCCTTGATCAAAATAGAGAAGGTCTCAAGAGGTGGGTGGTAAATAATGAGTTTGTTTTGGACATAGTGGGTTCAAGGTGCCTATTGGACATCCATTTGGAGATATTCAGTGGACAGTTTATTATGCAAAAGTGGAGCCTGGAGGGAAACTAGAACTAGATATACAAGTCAGGAATTCATCTGCATAAAGATAACAGCTAAATCCTCGGAAGCTGATGAAGTTGCCAAGTGAGACGGTATTGTGAGAGAAGTGAAGAGGCCTTTGGAAAGAACCTGGGAATACAACATTTAGGGGGTATGATATAAAATAGTAATCCATTGAGGGAGACTGAGAAGGGGAATTAATAGTTAAGCAGGTTCTTCTGCCCAGAGATCAAAAGAGAACAGTGTCATGAAAACAGTAATAGAAGAGTACCCAGGAAGGAAAATAATCAACAGTGTCAGATGCTGAAGACATGAGGTTTGGGGGGAAAAAGGCCAAAAAATTGAGGAACTAAGTGACCATTGTTAACTTGAGAGAGCTGAATGAAACCTTAAATGTCATCTAGTCCAGCCCTCTTCTTTTATAGATAAGGAAACATGATGTCCAGTTGTTAAGTTAACTGCAGCTTGTCTAGGTCACAGGTATTAATTCATATAGGCAATCCATATAAGTAAAGCAAAACACAACCAGATCTCAGGCCCCAGGGCCTGAGGTATTCACCCTTCCTTTCTAAAGGAGCCTCTAGGGGCAGCTAGGTGGCCCAGTGGGTAGAGCACTGGCCCTGGAGTCAGGAGGACCTGAGTTCAAATGTGGCTTCAGACACATAATACTCACTAGTCACACAGACTCTGGGCAAGTCATTTAACCCCAATTGCCTCACAAAGAAAAGGAGTCCCTAGCTCTGAACCTGTGCTAATCAGGTTTGTTCCACTCAAAAAAAGAGCTGGTAATCTTGTTTGCTTGAATTCTCTTGATCTTTACACTTTTACTGCAGAGCCTTAGGGAGAATCACTTAAAGCTCCTCATGATTGTAAAGTCCCCAAAAAGAGGAAATGGGGACGGAATAAGGATTTATATAGTGTCCGCAATGTGCCAGGCACTATGCTAAGCATTTTTACAGATATTAACTCATTTGATCTTCTTCACAAGGTAGGTGCTATTATTATCCCCATTTTACATTTGAGGAAACTGAGCAGACAGAGGTTAAGTGATTTGCCCAACGTTACACAGCTATTAAGTATGTGAGGCCAAATATGAACTCAGGTCTTCTTTACTCCAGGTCTAGTGATCTATCTACTGGGGCACTAGCTGCTTCTAAGGTAAACTAAGTATGCCAAATAAATCTGATGTAGGACAGCTATTTATTTCCTTAACACAGAAGAAATGTTTAAATCAAAAAAGACTCACAAATGCCCATTGATAAATATTTAAATATGCCAGCAACTTTTAACTATACTTTTAGTTTCCTAGGAAATCAATACTTAAAAACCTCAAAAATCAGAGATATTTTGTGACTGATGAATTGACTTTTCACCTTGGCCTTATTGGTATAGCTCCTTCAAGTCTTTTGGCAAGCAAAGCTTGGGTACCTCCCACTGTCACTAGTCATCTTCTCTAAGAAGTACTAGTGTAGCTACCCATTGGGCTCCTCTGAAGTACAGCTGGCCCTTACCAAGAAACTCTGAACTCTGGAGGTAACCAGAAACTCCTGAAAAGTCCATCTTTCATAATTGCTATTTGGTCACCTACGCTCAGGGACAGAAACACAAAGCAGAAAAGGCAGCCAGTGATACTAGGTCCAGACTTAAACTTTCCGCAGCAACCCATGTATTCAAAACCACTGCAAAGGGCACCCTTCCTCAACCCTAAAAAAAACAGAGATTGTAAAGAGGTGGGGGAAGGAGGGGGAGATTGTGTATTCTGGATCATGTGTTCCAACATGTTCCAGTGACAGGAAATAAAAGAGTCCTAGTCTTCCTGGCTCAGCTGCTAGTCCTCAGTGATACTACTTAGACACAGTATTCCTCCCCCTCTCCCCCAGTCTATCATGAGAGAACACTCTGGGACCAAAGGAATATCTAGGGTTTGCTGCATTATCCTAGAGAGCCAAGCTCCTTCAGTGCTCTGCTAAACTACATGTGGGCCACCTAGAGTGACTCAAGAGTCCTGCAGATGGGACTGTAGATAGGCGTGGTACAATATATACCTGTTTGTCTCCATTTCATAGGTATTTCCATAATTCCTTGTATTCTGCATATTTTTTTAAATAGCACTGTAATCATTAACTCTCTGCAACTAGGGACATAACACCTACAACTGTAACATAACATAATACCCATAACAGGCATTCTCCAGAATTTGGACATTTCTAGGTATTTGTGTGTGTGTGTGTGTATGTGTGTGTGTGTGCACACTCACTGCTATTAGTGTGGGTTTTTTTTTTTTTTTTGCTATTACACATGAAAAGTCATGAATATTAATACTTTATATTGTATGTGCATATATATATGTGTTTAAGTAAATATTCACATATAAACACATAGATATATACACACCCCTCCCTTTTTTTGGTTGGCTGTTCTTTCAGTTTATATTGTTATAGCAGTTATTTGTGTTATTTTCCTGGTATTGCTTACTTTACTTTGCATCAGTTCATATAAATCTTTTCATGCATTTTTTATTCTT
The DNA here is from genome assembly GCF_900497805.2 of Vombatus ursinus. Taxonomy (NCBI): domain Eukaryota; kingdom Metazoa; phylum Chordata; class Mammalia; order Diprotodontia; family Vombatidae; genus Vombatus; species Vombatus ursinus. Next base: position 15,318,962 of record NW_020954579.1, read on the forward strand.
CCAATTATTCCTTCCTTATATTCATTCCATTTTATTCATTAACCATAGGGAAGTAGGGGGAGAAAAGGGGATGGAGGATCTCTTCTTTCTTAGACTTTGTTGAGGTCTATGTCTAGCAGTAGGATCGAAGTTATAGACTTTTAAATAATTTTTTGGCATAGTTCTAATTTTTTTTTAATAGATTTATTAGACCAATTCTCCCAATCCCCCCACCCCCAACATTGCCTGTATTTCTAGAGTCCCACTAGTATTTACTATCTCTGTCTTTTGTCATCATTGCCAGTTTGGTTAGTATAAGATGAAACTTCAAAATTGTAATTTTGTAATTTTGTAATTTTCATTATGCTCATTAACTCTTCTATATGGTTATTTATAATTTGCATTCTTTTGATAATCTTGCATTCTTTGACAATGTATACATTCGATATCTTGATCTTAATTATTTTTGTTAGTATGAGGCTGACCCTTATTAGAAATACTTCATATAAAATTTTCTTCATTGTCAACTGCTTTCCTAGTTATATTTATTTTTGTTCTTTCAGAAGCTTCTCAATTTGATGTATTGGAAATTCCTATTTTATCTTTTTTTAAAAATTGCCTCTATCCATTAATTATCCCTAGTTGTAGCTGTAAAAAGTAATCTGCTATTTTTTATGTTGTGATTTTGAATGTTTATGTCCATTTTGAGTTAATTTGTGTTATGAGATGTAAGATACTGGTGTAAACCTAATTTCTACCAGACTGATTTCCAGTTTTCCCAGGAGTTCTCATTAGTAACAGAAATTTTCCCAAACTCATTTGAGTTCTCTGGTTTACTGAACACTAGGTTATAGAGTTCAACTTATTGTTTCTGATTCTTTTCTTTCTGAAACATTTAACATTATAATGTAGACCCTCTCTTGTCTTGGTTCTCTTCCTAACTCTGTCTTTCTTCTCAGTCTCTTTTCTTTTTTGGTTCCTTTGTCATATGATATCCCTTAACTGTGTATATACCCCAAGCCTTTGTTCTAGGCCCTCTTCTCTTTATACTCTTTAACTGGGTAATCCATGGATTTAATTATCATCTTTATGCAGGTGATTCCTAGATCTATGTGTCCAGCCCTATTCTTCCTATGAACTACAGTCCACAACACTATCTGCTTCTTAGGCATTTCCAATTGTAAATCCCATTGGCCGTTCAAACTCAACATGTCCAAAATATAACTCATTGTCTTTCCTGCAAACCTGTCTCTTTTCTAAGTTTTTGTGTTTCTGTTGAGGACACCATCATTCTTACAGTTTTCTAGGTTTGCAACCTCAGCATTATACTCATCTACTGACCCTAACCCCACATAGCTAATCAGTTGTCAAATGTTCACATTTTTATCATTAAAATATCATTTATTTTTTCTCTGATATCACACCTAACACCCTAGCTCAAACCCCCATCACTTCTCATCTAGACTGTTATTTCAGTGGCTTTGTAATTGATCTCCCTTCCTTTCTCCTCTTTACTATGTCTTGCAAATTGATTTTCATAAAGTCCAGATCTCCTCATGCCACTTCCTTGCTCAATAAACTCCAATTCACTGTAACTCCTGTAACTCCTCCTATCTTTGAAGCTCTTTATAACCTGGCCCCAACCTATACATCACTGCTTCACACAGCCCAAGGTTCTCCTTATTCTATACATGATAGAACACCTCCTATCTCCTCTGTGTCTTTCACTGGCTTTCCTCATTTCTTTCATGCACTCTTTGCTCATCTTCTCTTCTTACTATCTATCCTTTTTTTCCTTCAAAACTCAGCTCAAAATCAACTTTCTACACTGATCATACCCACCAGCTGTTAGTGCCCTCCTTAAAAAAAAATTACTTGTATTTACTTTATATATGCCATTTGAGTTTATTTTCTCCCTAGTGTAGAATGTAAGTTCCTTGAGGTCAGGGACTTTTTCACTTTTATCCTTGTTTCCCAGTACTTAGCACAGTGCCTGATACATAGTAGATTTTTAATACCTTAAATCTCTGAATTTATTTAGATAGTACTCTATTGACCTGTCTCAATCAGGAACAATGACTCTTAACTGTTATTGTTTGAGTCTTCCTGGTAGAAGCTGGTCCTTGAAGAGATGAAAAAAATTTGCCTCCCTCACATCGTTGGAGAGGTACATGATGGTGATATGGTGAGATACATTGTATTTACTGTCAGGCTCAGTTAATATTATAGTTTTACTGAACTGCTTCTTTTCTTTTTTTTTAAACAAGGAATGGCTTACTGGGTAGAGGAGGTGGAATATATTTGGAATAAAGGTAAAAATAAAAGGTAGCAATAAAAATTTAAAATTTAATAATAATGGATGTTAAATTTACTATTCAGCCTATGGGTAGAATAGCTATAGGTTGTCTAAGAATTCTGGCAGGTCAAGTTTTTTTTGTTGTTTTTTTTTTCTCTCTCTCACAAAAGGCTCTTGGAAACTTTGGCTGTTGTCTTTATAACAGAAATAACATTATAGCAAGACTTTCTCAACACTTTGTCAACATTCTCCTTGACGATCACCTTTAGTAGTCAGTAAACTTCGTGCATGACATGATGTGTGAACAGTAAAACTGGGAAGTGCCCTTTAAATATCAGGATTATAAGCTCTTATTGAACATGTAAAACTGATATAGTTTACAGGATTAGCAGGAACTGTAAATGTTGGTGGGGAAATTGAATTTATTTTGTAAAAGTGGAATTATACCCCATCAGGTAGTAGAGATTTAAGAACTTTGATAAGTACTTTGCTGTAACCTGTCTTCTTTGTTACTGTGAAGTCATAAAAGTGTTCATAAAAGATAAGAATTAAGTATTTGTATTTAATGTCTACATAATTTTCTCCACTCACACCTGGAGAATATTTTCTTTTATAATTCTGATGTTAGTCTTAGAATGACTGCCATATGCCTCATCCCTCCTCCCCCAAAGTGTTTCTTAGCCTACCTTCTCTGTTTTAGGAAAGGGTAGAGTATATGACACCCATAATCTTTGTAATAGCTGCTGCCTAATGCCTGCTTTCCATCCCAAGACAGTGTGCCCTATGAAGTCGTCTTGGAATTATTTCACCAGAAAGAATTTTAGAATTGGGGTTACTCCCATGCTTTCAGGTTCCCAGCAGTCAACTGTCATTGGGTTATTAGATTTTTTTCCCCTATGGAAAGGTTTTTTTTTTTTTAAATCTTTTCCATAAATTCAGAGTTCATTTGAAATGCTCAATAAATGAGGTTCTCCAATTTTTTACTTTTAACTGTAATGATAAAGTCCATAAAGATTCACTTGAGGATTTTAATAGAACCAACAGCCAAAGAAAAGAACATTGGCCATTTTTCTATAAACTTACTTTGTTTGCTGCTTGGCACCTGTTCCTGAACAGGTATGAAAGTTCAGGTAGAATCAAATTGATTATTCAGAGAATGACTGGAATTCTAGTATCTTTCCCCTATCCTTTGTTCAAGTTCTTTTAGTCAAGAAAGCTTCAGCAATGGTCAGCAACTAGGATTTCCTTCAAAAAAATAAAATTAATAAACTTCTATTGCTTTAGTTCAACTCTCCTAAGTTTTTTTGGGAGAGAAAACATTACCATTTATATTTCAGCTTGGTGGCTTTTAGCAGAAGTAACAGAAGGGAAATTGGGTTTAGGGAGACATTCGGGGTTGGCTGTTGGATAGGCAAGTAAGATCTAAAATCTAAGTAGTTTCCTGTCTGTACAGAGAAGACAGAAACAGTATCATATAACTGAAGAAGCATTTATATATCCTGCTGTCAGTATCTTATATATTTTGGTGTTTTAGCTATTCATGAGCCTGCCATTTTATTTGTGGTTTCTCCTATTTAATACCTAAAGGAATTTTTTTGTGTGTGGTAATCAGGGAGAATAATTTTATTTTCCTACATGCTTGATAATGTTGAAGGATTTTTTACTTTTTTCCTTCCACAGTTCCATGTATGCTGAGCTAGAGATTAAAGAAAGATATTTTGTCTTTTGTGGCCTTGATAGCAACAGCTATAGTTGGCTGCACAAGTTTAGGCTACTTACTGACTCAGGGAAAAGATGGAGTAACTACAGTATTTGCCAATACTCTCTTTTTAGTACTATTTGAAAGCAGCCACTCATAGAGTATTGTATATGGGAGCCAGGCTGTGGGAAATGCAGCTACAATGTAAAGAGCCTTATTTGCACAAGAACTTAATCTCAGAATTTTAACTACTTTTTACATCAACATAAACTGACTCTTCATTATTATTGACTCAGGGATAGGGGGAAACATCCCCAGGTGAAGAGGTATTTGGGCGCAACTTCTCATTGTTGTTGCTGTTTTTATTTTTGGCTGACCTGAACCCCTTTGGAGTAAAGATAATTTAATGGTTTCCTTTAAAGGATGCCACAGGGGATTGTTGGGTGACACCAAATAAGTTTAACTTTTTTTTTTTTTAATGAACCAGAACACTGATTCTAGCTCTAGCTGAAAAATCACTTAAATTCCCCACCTAAGTAGTGATCACATTGGGGCACATCAGTATATCAAAACAATCCAGCTGTTGAAATGCACTTTCTTCTCCTCTTCCTCAGTCATTTTGTTTTTACATTATAAACTTTTTTTGTTTGTCACTGTGCATGCAGTGGGTGAATTAAAGGTTAGAGGTCAGTGATAGGAGGGAATAGATGGGCAAAGATAAAAAATTATTTTTTCTGTTTTTTGTGAGGAAGGAGCTGTTGGTATATAATGGACTAGTTAAAAAGGAGTTGTGATTAAGTGGAAATTCTTTATACCCCCATAAATAAAAATGGTTGTTTCAGGGATTGCCCAAGCAGCTAGGTTTTACTGACTCAAGATTGGGTGGAGTAATAGTACATAGATTAACCATCTTCCTGTTTTGTTAAAAATGTCATGAGGAACTTTTTACTATGTTTGATCTTTTAGCTAGTCATACTGACTGAACCTAGAGATATGTTGGGAAATATTCTTAGAGATTCCAAACTCTTAATTTTATTGATACAGAAGGAAAGAGGCCCAGGCAGAAGTTAACTTACCCAAGGTCATTCAGGTTTTGCTAAATATTAGAGCCAAGATTCAAACTCAGGTCCTCTTACTATAAAACCAACCTTTTTTGCTCTGTACCATTGGTTCTTAATCTTTTTTTGTGTCATAGACCTCTTTGGAAGTCTGTCAAAGATTCTGATTTGTTTCTCAGACTGATGTTTTTAAATACATAATATAAAATAAAAAAGATGACAAAGGAAACTAATTATTTTGAAATGGTTATTAGAATATTTTCATAAAAAGTTTTGATTAATAACCTCCACTTATATATTCTTCCTTTCACCTTCTTTCATGCTTACTTCCTATGTAGATACACTTTTAGTATATAAAACCTTATTTAGATTATCCTTAAGTCTTTAGTTCTTCCCATGGAGACTTCCATCTGGGCATTACTTTCTAGCTCAGGTTTGAAAATCTTGAACATCTAACACTTGCCTAAATGATTCTTCTCTTCTGACTCCTGCCCTACCACCACCTCTTCCTACCAATTTAGCTTTTACTCTTGGAAAGGGTATATATAGTTTAAGGATGACATATATCCACCTAGTGTAGTGCTCTTTGTTTTTATTTTTCCTGTATGAGCTAGATAATCTTACAGTTGGGAAGCAGCTATGGGATACAGTGGAAAGCATGCTGGATTTAGAGTCATAGGGCTTGGTCCAGATCTGGGCTCTGCCACTTACTAAGTATGTAACCTTGGGGAAAATCACTGAACCACTCTGATCTTCAATGCCTTCCTCTATAAAATAAGCAGATTGGCCCCATCCAACCTTAAATCTATGCTCCTATGATCTGCAGAATCAATATGAAATATTTTAGTACAGGCCCCCACTGCTCAAAGGCAACTGACCAATCTCTTTTATTTTGTTTTTATGATGAACTTAACAAATATAAATAAACATGAACATTTCAACAAAAGAACAGGAAATGAGATTGTGTGTGAAACTGAGCTACTTTTACAATTTGAATTTAACATATAGTACCAAAACTACCCTGCTTGGCTCTGTCCTCTTCTGAAATTCCTTTTACTTGCTTCTATGTTTGTTTTAAATGTTTCATTGATTCCCAGTTTTCTGTTTTCTTCCTTTCTTTCCATCACTCTTATCTACCACCACCACCATCCCCGCCTGTCGATAGTCTTCCCTTGTAACCAGTTAAGTATAGCTAAAAGCAAAATAAATCCACACATGGGGTATTGTAACCTCTCTATGAAAAGGTAGAAGCCATGTTTTATCATCAGTCTTTACCACTTTTAATTAATCACTACATTGATCAGGGTTTTGAAAACTTTCAAAGTTGTTTTCCTTTACCTTATTGTGGTGATGAATTGCCTTGGTGTACCAGTAGACCATCATTGGTGCCTCTCTCTTGAAACAATGGCTAAGGAGATATGGTGACTCACCGTGGCTGATAAGAAGCCTAAGGAAGTAGTTAAGACTGAAAACAATAACCACATTAGTTTGAATGTGGCAAAGCAAGGTGGTTCTATGGTGCAATTTAAGAGACACACTCCACTTAGCAAATTACTAACAGGGTTTGTGAATAAGGCTAATAGTAATAATAACAATAGCCAACATTTATATAGTGTTTTAAAGTTTGCAGGATGCTTTACAAATACATATATATGTATTTAAAACAGTAAGATTTTAGATAGCAGTCATGTAGATTTTTCTCACTCTGCTCACTTAACTGCATACAGGTTCATGTAAATCTTCCCAGTTTCTCTGATTTTGTTATATATAATTTAATTCCATTGTATTCATAGGTTACACTTGGTTCAGCCATTCTCCAGTTGATGGGCACTCATTTCATTTTCACTTCTTTCCTACAACAGAGTGCTGCTATAAAAATTTTTGTGCCTGTGGTTCCTCATCCTCTGTGTTTGATATTTTGGGAGTTTGTATCTAGTAATGGTTACCCTTGGTCAAAGTGTATGCCCAAGTTAGTGACTTTGGGGGCATAATTCTAAATTAATTTCCAAGAATAGCTGGACTAATTCACAGTTAACCAACAATTCATTAGGGTTCTCCAGGGTTTTCCAATAACTGCCATTTTCTTTTCTTTTTTTGGGGGGGGGGGTCACCTTTGCCAACCTGAGAGATTAGGAATCTCAGATTTTTCATTTGCATTTTGATTAGTATTTTGGGACATTTTTCTTATGGTTGGTAACTTGCATTTCATCGTTTCAAGTCAGTAAGCAGTTTTTAAGGGCTTATCATGTGCTTGGAATTGTGCTAAGCACTAGGAGTACAAATATAAGCAAAAAGATAACAGGTCTCTACCCTCAAGGAGCTTATATTCTAATGGGGGAAAACAACACAGAAAAGGAAGCTGAAAGAGGGTAGGGATGTACTTTCTTGGGGCATGTTGGAGAAAAAAGTCCAGCAAGTCAGTAGCTGGGCCCTTTGTTAAAATGCTGTTTCTAGGAGGAACTGAATTATCAGAGGAAGGGGCAGTGAGAAGGCTGCTGGGAAATGGTGGAGAAAGAATTCCAGAGAGTTATAAACTGAGCCTGCAGAGCTGCTTGCCCTTATCCTTTATCCCTGTATCTTTTGGGGATTGGGTCTTATTCCTTTCTGTTTCTATCAGTTCACTATATGTTTTGGATGTCAGAATTTTATCAAAGAAATTTGCTGTAACAATTTTTCTCAGTTTATGGTTTACCTTTTAATTTTAATTACAATTGTTCCTCAAAATTTATGGGGGTTAGGGGTGCAAGACCCCTGAAAATGTTTGAAAAACCCCAAATAACTGTAGGTCCCATCCCAAAGCTTTTTTTTTTAATAATTCTGATCATATTTATTTAACCAAAAAAAAAGAGTGAAATAACACACTGCGCCCATAAAAAAGTTGCATTTTCTACAAGAGAGATTAGCATCTCACATGTTATGCAGAGTCTTTAAAATTGTCAGTGTAGCTGTAGCAACTGCTTCATAGATTTCTTTCTCTTGTGGAGGGGCAAGATGCAATGATCCTGCAGTAGAAAATCACGAGACTGAGTCTGGATGGTGGAAAGACAAAGGGGAGGCATTCCCAAAGAGAGTACATAACTGGTATTTCTTTAGTGCGCTGAAACTTTGAACAAAATTACCTTGTCTGTGATTTTTGACAGTACCACAGATCTCCAGAAATTCCTGTTTAATTGTCGATGGCCAACCTGTGAATAATCAGAACCAGGGATGTGAAACCCTTGAATGTCGTGGGATGACTGTGCATTGATATTGCTTGTGCAAAAAATTTTCAGTTTTATACAGTCACAATTATCCATTTTTAAAAAATATCTCCCTCTACCTGTAGTTAGGAACATTATCTTCTTCCCTTTGATAATTTATGATACCATCTGTTATATTTAGGTCATTTGCAGCATATTATGAAAGATAATATGTTGAGAGATGTCAATTTAAACATGATTTTTGCCCAGGTTCATTCTAGTTTTCCCGATGATTTTTGTCAAACAAGAAACCCTATATAAAAAATATTTTGTAGTTTGTCTTTATATAAGACAAATGTATATGTCTTGGTAGGTAGACTCCCAATCATTTTATGTATTCTTAAGTTAATTTTAATGGAATTTCATTTTCTATTTCTATTGATGATTTTTGTTGATAATATGCAGAAAAATCAATGACTTCTGTGGGTTTGTTTTACGGTTATTCCTTCCATATCACAACTTTCTCCATCATGGTTTTGATATGTCATGGTTGGCATAAGAAATTAAATGGGAATTTTGGGAGTTTTGCAGAAGCTGCATATGACACACCAAGGCCAGCAGACAACACAGGAAAAGTTTAGAAACTCAGAAATGTGTAAAATGTGTGTATAGTATTGTATAACATCAACCCATATTTTACAATAAGGTACTGTAAATATCCCGTAAAAGAATAAAATCAGATTTCTTCTCTGGGACAAAGGGAGTACCAAAATTTTTACACAGATTTTCCAGATCACAGAGATACCACACCCCTAATCCCCACGATATGGAAGGAGGGATAACTTTATCTCACTGCTTTGCTGAACGTTGACTCTCTAGGGTTCTTTAAATCATCACATTTGTGAATGGCAACAATTTTGTCCTTTCCCTATGTTTATTATCTCAATTTCTTTATCTTTTTGTTATAGCTAGCTTTTCTAGAACTATGTTAAATAGTAGTGGTGAGAGCGAACATTCTAGCTTTTATCTCTGTTCTTATTGAAAAGGCAGTTATAATTTACAGATAATATCTTTTGGTTTTAGACAAATGCTATTAACCATATTTTTAAAAACTCCATTTCTATGCTTTTTAGTGTCAGATACCATTTAGCATATTAAGGAAAAGTGCATTTATACGTGTGCTGTTTTATATTTTTAACATAAATGTGTATTGTATTTTGTCAAAAAATTTCTACATCTGTTGGTATAATTGTTATCTTTAATGATTGCTTTTGTTATAAATATGTAGTATGTTTATAGTTTGCCTAATATTGAATCAATTCTATATTCATAATATACATCCAACTTGGTCAAAATGTGTAATTTCACAAAAATATTGTTATAACCTCTTGGCTAATATTTTAATTCAATATTTTTGCATCAATATTAACTAGAGATATTGATTAATACTTTTCTATGCATTCTTTCTCCATGGTTGAGGTATCAGATCAATATTTCTTATAGAAGACATCTTCATATTTGTATATTCTTCTGCTATACTCCAACTGTGAGAAATGGCCCTTCTTTCTTCTTCCTCATTTCTTCCCTAATATATTCCTTTGTCCCTTCCTTTCCTTTCCTCTTCTTTCTCTTTTAAATTTTTTTTCCCCTTTCCTCTTCTAAAACCAACAAAACAGAAGAAACCCATATCCAGTCCCTGCTTTTGTCTTTATTCCCTTTGAGACAGTAAGACTCTAAAGGGACAGTTGTCTCTTCTCCTTGTTAGAATGTAATCACTTGATTTTCAGTAGTTGGCACATTCAGATTGCTTGATTATTTTTCCTTTTCAAGGTATTTCTTCTTTCCCGTGCTTGCCTTTCAGAGATTTCACTCAACTCTTGTCATTTCATCACGAATTCTTGAAAGTACAAGATCTGTTTTGTTTTCCTTGTAAGAATATACTACATTCTTCAGTATAAATTTCTTCTTAATTCTTATTTTTTTCCCCTTCCCCAATTCTTGACTTGATTTTTTTTTTGGTGAGGCATTTGGGGTTAAGTGACTTGTCCAGGGTCACACAGCTAGTAAGTGTCAGCTATCTGAGGCTGGATTTGAGAACAGGTCCTCCTGACTCCAAGGCCGGATCTCTATTCACTCCACCACCGAGCTGTCCCAAGTTGTTCTTAATTCTAAACCTTTTTTTTTTCCTTTTGGTATATCATATTCTAAGATTTCTTTTCCTTTATCATTGTTGCAGCGTAGTCTTTAAGTGATCCTGTCTGTGATTTCTTGGTACTTGAAGCTTGAATTATTGTTGTTGTTGTTGTTGTTTTTAATCTGGAAGCTTTAGATTCTAATGGTTTTGTTCTTCTAGGATTTCTTGAAACAGGGCATCCAGGTTATTTGTTGGTCATATTTTTCAAGGAATTTGATGATTCTTAAGTTATCTTACCTCAACTTGTTTTCTAGTTGCTTGTTTTTGATAGTTAGGTATCTTACCTATTCCCATTTTTCATTCTATTAACTTTATTCTAATGTATTTTATTATCTCATTGGGTTGTTGTGTTTCATTTACTCCATTCTCTTTTTTCAGATTGTCTGCTATTTAGGTAAGGTGTTTCCACTTGTTTTTCTGAGTTATTCTCCATCCAATTTTTTCCTCAAGAAATTATTTCATTTTTATGAATTTTATTTCATTTTTTCTATTTCTTATTCTAATTCTCTTTCATTTTTTGCTTCCATCTATTCTTGGAGTCCTTGAAGCCAAACCATTTTTTTCCTTTAGCCTATATTTGTACTTATTATGGAGTTATTCTCTTACTATGTTCATCTTTCAGATTTCTCTCAATCTATAGTATTATTTCACTATATTAGAAATTTTTTTCTGTTTACATATGCCGACAGCCTGAATTCCTAGATTGTGACTCTATGTCAGGACTTGGCTCCACCTGTTCCCCCTGCATCCTTGGATAGAGTGCCTAGACCCACGTTCATTTCCCCCATCACAGTTTGGATACCACTTGTAAGTGGGCTCTTGTGCCCCTTTCTGATCTGTTCTGCAAGCCTACCTTCTGTCTCAGTCCCTGGTTTCAGCCCCCATCTCTTTCTCTATGTCTGTCTCAGTCTTCTTCTTAACTATGTTTGTCCCCTACTGCAGGCTTAACAGACTCAAGCCAAATAATGGAGCTATATGAAGCTGGCTAGGTGCCTCTACCCCGCCTCAGTCTCCTTGGGCCATCTCCTCCTTAGATCTGGCTTTTTCCTTTGCCATTGTTGATCTAGTAGTCTAGGACTACAGTCTGGCTGGTTACCGTCACCTTTCTCCTTTGCCCTTTACCAGTTGTTCAGACCTGGACTGGGTAAAGGAAACTAATAGTGTTTTTATCTGAAATTATTATTGAATTTGAATTCATCCAACACTTTTCATATTTAAGAGGGTTTTTCTTATGGAAGCTGAACTTGGCTGGAAACTTCCATGGCATTAGCTTTGCTGATTCCCTCTTTTTGCCAGCGAATACCAGAGATGGATCTTTGCACAGTTGGTAAGAAAAGAATATAACCAAAAGTCGGTTACCACAGGTTCTGGAAAGTGGTCATGAACCTTAGAGATCATCTACTAGTCAATAGTTAAGAAACATTTATTAAGCAACTAATATATGCCAATCACTGTGCTAAGTGTTTGGGATACAAATATGAAAAAAGGCGATCGCTGTCCTTTAGGAGCTTACAACCTAATGGAGGAAGACAACACAAAAAGAAGTTAATGAGTAGGGCAGGTATCCAGTGCAGAAGTGTGGTGGAGGAGTCAGAGAAGTCCCAAAGTAGTACAGCCTGGTGAGAAGTAAAAAGTCTGAGTTGAACTCTCTCCTTAAATGGAGATTTGAAATTTTTGGCCCCACCCTCCAAGACCAAGAGGCAGGGGTACCAAGGCTAATGACATCTGGTAGGATAATGAAGTTACCCTAATAATTAGCTTCCTGAGGTGTGGTAAAGAAGTCCCAGAGTAGTGTAAGCAGTTGAGAGCCTTCATGCACCTCATTTTGGGGATGATAAGAGTGAGGCCTAGAGAAATTGTGAGTTATCTGAAGTATGTACAGTGCTCCCATACTTTTCCCCACACCCCCAATATAATGCTGTTGGATTTCCCTACTACCTAATTTCGTTCCATCACCAACCTAACAGTCCCTTATTCTAACCTTGCTTCTAGGGATCTTACTTTGGGGAGATAAAATTCTTGTAACTTATGTTTGGCTTGCAGGAAGGATGATTGCCTAATTCTATTACTTTGCTCTCATTACCCATTCTTATTTTGAAAGAAAGAACATTTACACCTCCCAGGAAGCTGAGGGAAACTGAATACTTTTTTAAAAGATCATTTTGAAACTTGATCGATAGAAGAATTCTTTTTTTAAAAAAAGTTTTGAAAGATTTATAAGGCTTGATGAGTGGGACTAGTAAAAAATGTACATTTCTCAGCACCATATGGCACTTTTACAGAAATTGACTATGTATTTGGCACAGAGAAATTGCAAATAAATGTACCAAGGCAGAAATACAAAACGTACTTTACAATCCATAATGCAATTAAACTAATAAGACAATGATCATGATGATACAACATATTAAAATTTCTGGATTGCACCTAAAGTAGTTCATAGAGAAACAATTACATCCCTAAAAACATACATGAAGAAAATAGAAAAGGAAAGGATTAATGAGCTGAATATGCTTTTTGAAATAAATTTTGTCATAATTGTTTATTTCTTCCCCTCCCAACCTCCCCACCTTTAAAAATGGGAAAAGGGGCCTTGAAACAGATGTGGATGGTCAAGCACAATAGATTCCTACATTGGCTATTTACATCTGCAGGTTGTGTCTAATAGCTCTCTTTCAGGAGGTGGATAACATTCTTCATCATTGGTACTCTAAAGTTATGGCTAGTCATTGCGATGATCAGAGTTTTTAAGTCGTGTTTTTATAATATTGAGATTAGGTATAAATTGTTCAGTTTGTTCTGCTCACTTCATTCTTCATTAGTTCATATAGTTCTCCCCAGGTTTTTCTGAAACCATCCCTTTCATTATATCTAATAGCATAATAATGTTCCATTATATTAATGTGCTACAATTTGTTCAGCTGTTCCTCATTCAATCAGTACACCTTTAGTTTCCAGTTCTTTGCTACTGCAAAAAGAACTGCTATAAATATTTATGTGTATATATTAGTTATTTTCCAGTTTTTCTCTTTGGGAGTAAATGCATTATCTACTGGGCAACTAGGTAGCATGATGGATAGAGCACTGGACCTGGAGGCAGTAAGACACATCTCCCTGAGTTCAAATCTAGCCTTAGACATTTACTATTTGTGTGACCATGGGCAAGTCATTTAACCCTGTTGCCTTGGTTTCCTCATCTGTAAAATGAATTGGAAAAAGAAATGGCAAAATTACTGTAGTATCTCTGCCAAGTAAACCCCAAATGGGGTCATGAAGAGTCAGACATGACCAAAAAAATACTGAACAACAGCTGCAGTAACAGCAATAGTATCACTGGGTAAAAGAGTAGGCACAATTTAGCAACTTTTAGGGCATAGTTCCAAATTACTTTCCAGATAACCTAGACCTTCATAGTTCCTAACTGCATTAAATGTACTTGTTTTCCCTCAGCCCCTCCAACACTTGCCATTTTCCTTTTATTTTTTTTTTCAGCTTGGTTAATAGATTTGAGGTGGAACCTCAGAGTGGCTTTAATTTGTGTTTCTCTAATTATTAGTGATTTGAAGGATTTTTTTTCTTACATCTTGGATTTTTTTTCCCCTTGAGAACTGCCCATCCACACCTTTGACCATTTGTTAATTGGGGAATGGCTCTTTTTCTTAAATCAGTGAATATATCTTTCTTATAAATTTGAATCGGTGAATATGTCTTGCAAATAAGACCTTTAATAGAAAAACTTAATTGTAAAGATATTCCCTCGTAATTTAGTTAACTTAATTTCCCTTTCTAATCTTAGTTTGCATTGGTTTTATGTGTGCAAAATTTTTTAATTTGATGTATTAAAATTGTCAATTTTGTCTTCTGTAATCCTGTGTATCTCTTGTTTTGGGTCATGTATTTTTTCCCCATATTCATAGATCTAAAAGGTTGTTTCTTCTTTGTTCTACTAATTTATGATGTGACTTTTTTATATCCATTTCGAGCCTGTCTTGGTGTGTAGTGTGAGGTATTGCTCTAAATCTAAATTCTGCCAGCCTGCTGTCCAGTTTTCCAAAATGTTTTTTTCAAGTAGTGAGTTCTTCTCCAGTAACTAGGGTCTTTGGAATTTATCATTAATAGGCTAGTTCATTTACTTCTGTATATTATGTATCTAATCTGTTTTACTGGTTGACTTCACTATTGCTTTACCAGTATCAAATCATTATGATGCTTTGTAATTTAGCTTAAGATCTGGACTGCTAGGCCCCCTTTTTTGTCACTTTTTTTTTCCCAATATTTCACTTGAGATCCTTCAGCTTTTTGTTCCTTCTGATGATTTTCGTTCAAGCTAGATAGAGTAACCCTTTGGTAATTTTATTGGTTTGGCACTGAATAAATAAATTAGTTTAAGTGGGATTGTTGTTTTAATTATATTATCTCAGCCTATCCACAAGCAATTAATATTTATACAATTGTTTAGTCTGTCTGTTTCTGTTGAGTGTTTTGTAGTTGTATTCATGTAGTTCCTATGTGTGTCTTGGTAGGCAGATATCTATATATCATAATCCCAGGTATTTTATAAATTCTGTACTTATTTTAAATGGAATTTTTCTTTCTTTCTGAATGTGTTTTTTAAAATTAGCCGACAAATAAACTGGAAGTATGCATAAAAGAGAAACTTTTGAAAATTAGAGGGAAAAAAATAAATTGGAGACCAAGAAGACTTTAGGACTAATAAAACTAAAAGCTTGTGCTTTGAGAAGACCAACAAAAACTTTGACCAAGCAGTTAAAAGAGGACCGAAAATGAAACCAACAAAATAAAAAATGAACAAGATGAATTCAACAACACAGCCAGAAGTAAGAATAATCAGAAACTGCTATGCAGTTATATGCCAGCAAACTGAGAACACAAAAGAAAATGTAAAATACACAAAGAAAACACCGAAGAGAGATCCTGAATAATCCAGTCACAAAAAAGGTTTGGAACTAACTGTAAGGTAATTATGAAAGAATAATACTCCCCGATCCTGATTGATTCACAAGAGAATTGTTTTGAATTTTAAAGAACAATTCATATCCATACTACACAAAGTATTTGCAAAAATTGAGATAGAAAATATTATACTATGTTCTTTTTATGAGATAAATTCCTAAACCAGGGAATAATACATCAATGAAAGAAAACTATGGATTAATATCATTCATGAATACCGATTTGATTTTTTTTACAATAAAAATGCTGTCAAATAGGCTATAGGAATTTATCCAAAAAATTATTCATTATGACCAAGTTGGATTTGTACCAGGGATTCAAGGATGGTTTGACATAAGGAAAATTGTCAACACAATTAGTCATATTAACAATGAAAACCCCAAATTTTGTGATGCAGAAGAAGCCTTTGACAAACTATAATGCTCATTCTAAAAAAAATCCTACAAAACATAGGCACAGAGGACTCTTTTTTAATATGAGAAAAGTATCCATCTGAAAACTTTGAAAATTTGAATTTACTTTTTTGGTTTTTTTTTTTTTCAAATTTCATTGATCTTTTATATTCTTTTGTTTGTTTTGCATCACTGTCACTATTAACTGACTTGTTTCTCTGTTACCCTCACCCCAAGAAATTCTCTCTTGTAACAAATACATCTGTAGTCAAGAAAAATAAATCCATACATTGACTATTTTTAAAAATGTATGTCTTCCTCTGTACCTTTTGTCTATTACCACCTCGTCAAGAAGTGAAGCGTTCTTTTCAGCAAGAGATTTGTTCTGCTATATTTGTCTAGATTGTGTGGCCTCAAAAAACTGACAACAGAAGAAATATCACACAACTGTCTTATTCATTTGAAAATAAAACACATTTTGATATGAACTGTAAAAGACTGGCCAAAAGAGAGAAAACTGCAGTGTAGGGTAAATCCAGTAAGAACTTGTGAAAAAGGTGGTATTTGAGCAGGGCCTTAAAGGATGCATAGGCTTGAAATAAATTGAAAAGAGAGGAGAAAGCATTTGAGGTAATGGAATGCTATCCACAAAAGTGCAGATGCAGGCTCTCCTATTCAGGAGAGAGTGAGTACACCTTTTTTGCTGGGTGGACATAATAGGAGAAAGGGAAATTGGAAAAATGATAGAGACAAAATCATGCAGGTCCAGGCAAAGCATTTTGGACTTTATTCTGTAGGTAACACTATCATTTTTCAGTCCCTCATCACTTCTCACCTAGACTAGTCCAGTAACTTCCCAATTGGTCCCTTTGGCTTTAGTGTCTCCCAGCTCCAGTCCATTCTTTATATAGCTGTCAAAGTGATTTTCCTAAAGTGCAACTTAGACAATGTTACTACTCCCCTACTCAGTAAATTCCAATGATTCCATGATACCTCGGGGTTCAACTATAAACTCCTGTTTGGTATTTAAAGTTCTTTTACAACCTGTCTTGATACTATCTTTCCAGCTTTATTACATAATAATAGTAATAATAATAACAACTTTTATATAGTGCTTACTATGTGCCCAGCACCATGCTGAATGCTGTACAGTTATTTCATTAGATTTTCACAAGAACCCTGGGAAGTAGGTGCTATTTTTATCCTCCTTTTCCAGATGATGAAATTGAGGCAAACAGGGGTTAAGATTTGCCTGAGGTTACACAGCTAGCAAATGTCTGAGACTGGATTTGAAGTCAGGTCTTCCTGACTCCAAGTATTCCACTGCACCACCCAGCTAACATATTATATAGTTTTTTGTAATTAATTTATTTATTTTTAGTATTCAGCATTCATTTCCATAAGATTTTGAATTTTAAATTTTCTCCCCCTCCCCCCTTCCTTCCCTTCTCCCCAACATGGCATGCACATCTTATATTTTATATACCATATTTCATTGAAGATTTTTGTGCAAATTTTTTTTGGCAAATAAAGGGGGGTGGGTGTGGCCATTATGTGAAGCTTTGAAAAAGTGCCGGTATTACTTAAAAAACATTTATTACTAAGCTGTCTTTGTTTCAAGATTAGGATGTACACAATAATGTAAATATACATTAAAATTGAATACTGACAATGTGCATGCGCTGAGAATTCTAGGCTCATAATGTGGGAGAGATAAATGCATGTCCATATGTCACTAGTAAATACATTGCTGTTGTGTTTACCTTTTTTAAGTGGCAGGACGAACAGAATTATATCATCTGACAATTATGCAATGAAAGGTTATAAAGCGATTTTTGGACAGGGTGCAACACTTATGTGGTGAATATGCTGTAATACCTCTGCACATACGCTTTGGTATAGCCAATCTGAACTCACATATAACACTATTTACCATTTCTGTGCCTTTCTCACTGGTGGTTCAACCCCAGGATTACACTGTATCTGTGTTTTGCATATATTTTTATGTACCTATAGATATTCTTATTGTCTGCCCCACAGAACATAACACAGTACCTGGCACATAGTAGGCACTTTAGAAATGCTTGTTGGGCTGTGTGACCCTGGGCAAGTCACTTAACCCCAATTGCCTTAAAAAAAAAAGAAAAGAAAAGAAATGCTTGTTGATTGATGATGAAAACAATGTTGAAGGATGATTAATTTAACTTTGGTGTATTAAATGTGTTGGAGAGGATGAGCCTGCAAGCCAGAAGACTTATTGAAGAACAATTAAAATAAGTGATGGAAGAAAGAAATATTGATTCAGTTCAAATCCATCTTTGTTCACTCAATCAGCAAATAAGTATTAAGTGCCTACTACATGCTAGTCATTGTGCTAGGCTCCAGAGACATAAATAAAAAGAATGAAATTTTTTTTACTCCCAAGAAGAGTAAATTTTATCAGAAAAGACAACAGATACATATATAAGTATGGACAGAATTGATATAAAGGAACAAAAATACAAATAAATGCAGGATAGTTACATACAAGGTAGTTAAGGTACTAGCAGTTTCCTGGAAGATCAGGAAAGGTTTCATTTAGAAGATGGTCAATGAGCTGTGTGTTGAATGAAGATAGGGATTCTTTGAGGTAGAGATGAGAAAAGGAGTGCATTGTGGACGTAATGGACAGACAGCCAATGAATACAAAGGCATGGAAATGAGAGATGGAGTACTACATGGGAGAAGCAGAAAGAGAAGGCCAGTTTGGCTGGATTGTAGAGTGATACATGTATAATGAAGTTGGGGTGATAGATTTGGGCCAAGTTGTAACAGGTTTTAAAAGCTAAGCAGATCTGATTCTGGAGGCAATGAGGAGTCGCTGGTGTTTATTACATAAAGAAAGTAACTATGATAACATGGATATGAGCACAGATCTATGTACTAAACACCAGAACTAACATTCCTGTGCTCACCATTTCCATCTCTGAACCATCAGATCTTTGAAAACTCTGAGATGAGACATTCTTCTGTCCAACTGTCCTTAGTCCTGTGGGATCCAATCTATAAGTAAGATGATCCATCTGTTAACTCTCTCCTGCTCTGTGACCCATGATAAATACCGTCCCAGCTGTTTGTGCCAAAAACTAAATCAACAATAGGCACAGTAGGCAGCCAATTAGGGAGCATTATGAGGGGAAGGGCTACAACAAATTATTCTTTTCAGTATTACTTTTTATAAACATATATTTTTAGTGCCAGAAAATGCTATATGCCAGGACCTGTAGTTGTTTGATGTTAAATTACATGTGTTACAGCTCAAAACCTGGTCATCAATGCACAAGTTTCTCTACATGCTTCTTTTTTTATGCTGTCTGACACATACTTTTGTTCTTCATTTCTTTTTTCAGTTTAGCATCTGATGTGTGCAAGACACTAGGGATGGAAAGACAAATGAAAAAGTTATCTCTTTCAGGAAATTAGATTAAAATGCTTGGGTCATTGCATGCAGAATTGTGGAAATGAGTGCCTTATTTTCTCATCCTTGTGAACCAACCCTATGCTACCCTAACATTGCACATCCTCCAAAATGTTCTGCCTTGGGACTTCTCTTTTCTGCATTGTCACTCTGAGTGAATTCATCAGCTATCATGGATTCAGTTACCGTTTCTATGAAGATGACTTCTAGAGCCATACAAGTAGTCTCAATCTCCTGAATTTCATTCCTATATCACCAGTTTCCTGTTAGAATCTTTACCTGAATCGCCATTTTAAACTCAAATGTCCAAAATGGAACTCATTATTCCTTCTCAAATCTTCCTTCACCTAAAACCAAAACAAGACAAAACAAAAATGGGGATTCTTTGAGGTAGACATGAGAAAAGGAGTGCATTCTGGGCATAGTAGACAACATTCCTCCAGATATTCCCATTTCTTTTAAGAGTACCACTGACCTTCTAGTTATCTAAATTCACAACCTCAGTTATACTTAATTCAGTCCTCTCCATCATCTTCCAGCCATGTGCAGTCACTTGCTAAGTCTTGTCATTTTTGTCTCGGCGTATCTTGCTTCCGTTCCCTTCTTTCCATATGTCTACAATTGCAGATTAAGCTTTTAACATGTCTTGCCTGGATTGTTGAATGACCCCCAGTTGTCTCCCTATTTTATATCTCTTCACACTCTAGTACATCCACCATAAACTGCCAAAGTGATTATTCCTAAAGTACAGGTCTGACCATGTTACCCTACTACTCACTGAACTGATTTGGTTTCTCCCATTACCTCTAGGATCAGATTTTTTAGCATTCATTCATAGATAAGTTCTTCCCATCTTAAACCATTTTTTTTTAGGTAAGTGAAAATACTTAAATATTTTGAATTACAGTAGTCTATGCACAATATTAATTCACTCACACTTCCAAAAGCACCTTTATCTGTATCTAGAATAATAAATTAAAATCCAGTTGGTGTTTCTCCAGTTTTGTTTTAGAGAGAAGGAGGCAATTGTATATAACTGTATGAAGTTACTGCATATAACTGTAACCTTAAACTGGATGAAAAGAAAAACTCTTTAGATTAAATTGTTGAGAATCCTAAGTATGTTTCTTCAAGCTACTCTTGACAAAAGCTGTCTAAGAATAGCTGTCTTTATCTAAATATATTCTGGACATTTAGCACACACATCGAAGTTTAATTGAATGCAACCATTGTAAAAAAAACATCAGCCCTTTCCTCACTTCCTTGCCTGCCAGGATCTATTAGTGGCTGAAGCTCTGATAACTTGCTAATGTGTGTATATATATATATATATATATATACACACACACACACATATATATACACACACACACATATATATATATACACATATATATGTATATATATACCTTATACAAAGGAAAGAAACAATTGTGCAGGAGACTGGTCCAATAATGTCCTTAAAGATCAGAATTCTAGGTCTATAATTTCAAGGTTTTTAGACTATCCTCGAGAAATGTGTCTCAATGTGAGCTGAGATATCCACTTTTGTATAGAGGAAAGAAGCTTTTTGGATTTTAGGGAACATAGGATGTTGTCATGATCAGGTATTGAAAAGTAGAAAATGTTTAATATTCTTTGTTGTCAATAATGCAAATTTTATTTCTGGAAAAGGATTTCCTCTTTGCATAGTGACAGGAAATAGTTAATGGTTAAAATTCATAAAGTACATCTGTGTCATTGAATGTTTTTCTTTCTTCCCTGACATCTTTTCAATAGTATGAAAAGATTGTTAAGGACCTGGAGGGCTTTTCTTCTCATATGAAGTTGTCATAATATTAGTCTATTTTTATAGTAAGGTAGATTTGATGCTCCTATAATTTTAATATTTTTCCTTCTCTGCAGTTATAAATCTTTTTTATTTATAATCCACTACTGACTGCTTTAATCATTACCTGCAAAATGGCTTGAGTTTTTTAGCCTCATGTCTTGATCAAACAGATTTTTATTTGATTAAGGGGTTGTGTATTAACCAGTACTAATTAACTATAGGAAAAGTTGGTGATGGAGTAGAAAATACAACTCTAGGGGCAAGTAGGTGGTGCAGTGGATAGAGCTTTGGCCTTGGAGTCAGGAGGACCTGAGTTCAAATTAGGCCTCAGACACTTAGCACTTACTAGCCGTGTGACCTTGGGCAAATCATTTAACCCCATTGCCTAGAGAAAGAAAGAAAGAAAGAAAGAAAGAAAGAAAGAAAGAAAGAAAGA
>NW_020954579.1:15340466-15391795 GCF_900497805.2 Vombatus ursinus
AAGAAAGAAAGAAAGAAAGAAAGAAAGAAAGAAAGAAAGAAAGAAAGGAAGAAAGAAAAGAAAAGAAAGAAAGAAAAAAGCATTATCTCATTTGAACCTCACAACTACCCTGTAAAGTAGGGGCTATTACTATTTCCAGAGGTTAAATGACTTGCCCAGAATCATACAACTAATATCTAGATTTAAACTTAATTTTCCTCACTTCAGGCCCAGGGCTTTATCCACTATACCACCTAGTTCCCTCTTTATTATTTAACAAAGATGTGAAATGACTTCTTGACTTTTTCAGTGCCAAAAAAATTTGCTTTCTTGAGTAACTTGAAAAAAAAAAAAAACAGTCCCAGGAATGCAGAATGTTGCATACATTGTCATGCATAGGTGATTTTTAAAAACTATTTTTCTTCATTCCATAGGAGGGCATGTCAGAAATTATTATGATGTAAAAACAAAAAGGTTGCAATGAAGTTTTAGTAGGATGTGGGCATGAGGTTCCCATGTGGGAAATTTAGCTCCCACATGTCACAAGTTAGGGTAAGGCAGCATGAGTATGTAGAGCCTTTGCAAATGAGGTATAGAGTTTAGCTGTAAGTGCTGGAGGAACTGTTAGTCACCAGCCACAGTAAACTTCAGCCAAGTTGCCTTGGTGCTTTTGCCAGCCACAGTGCCAGTGCTGTAGGTTAAAATGGCAGCAAAAAGCCCCAGCACCTGAAGTTGTTGATGAATTTTTTGAGTGACATCTCTAGCCCTCACTCCAAGGGAGACTTTTCTCTGTGTAGCTTGTAATTGCCTTAGGGGTTTTATTTGTGTATCTTGGGGTGGTCATAATATTCTTTTGTTTTCTCCCGTGGAAATCAGGGGGCCTTCCTCTCCACCACACTTTTCTTTCTCTTTTTTTTTTTTTAGGCAGTTAGGGTTAAGTGACTTGCCCAGAGTCACACAGCTAGTAAGTGACAAATGTTCAGTATGAGGCTGGATTTGAACTCAGGTCCTCCTGACTTCAGGGCCAGTGCTCTATGCACTGCGCCACCTCGCTGCCCCTTCCACGACACTTTTCAACTGAAAAATGTAATGCTTCCCATGTCTTTAAAGGCAAAACTTTGTCTTCAGGTATTTTCATTAAATCACTCCAATAAGGATTCTGTGGCCACCACACTTTTATTTGTATCAAAGGGAATAAATTGATGGCCATGAAAAGGACAGTGGGTAATCTGTTTCTTCTGGATCAGTGTAGCCCTAATGAGACAGAAGAGACTTCTCTCCTTTTTTCTTCTTCCTTCTCCTGAAAGGGGTGGGGTGACAAAAAGTTCGTGATTTGAGCAGTTAAAGGGTTTCACCTGAAATCTGAAAGGGAAGGGGGGCGTGTTACGGGCTCATTTTATTCTACTTTTCTCTCACCAGCCTACCCAAACAATTTCTGATAGTGTCTGAATCGTATTTGACTGCCCCCTTAGCTCCTACTTTCTATTGGCACCATTGTTGTCATCATCGTTGTCGTGGTCATCATCATTGCTAACATTTATATAACACTGCTGTAGTGGTTAGGGTCGGGGTGAGGAAAAGTCTTCAGGACAAGATTCTTCTGTTTTAACTTTCCCTGCCCTCCTCCTGGCTCTACCAGGTGGGTTCTTGGTCTGTGCAAAAATTCTCCCACCAGGGTCAAATGTTGCTGTTTCCATGATAAAGGGTAAAAGTGTGCTGGCAGCTACAAGCATAAGCATCCCAGTGTTCTGAGCTTCTAGTCCTGTCTTCCTCAAAGTTGTTACAGTACTTTGTAAAGTAAAAGGGACTATATAAATATGAGCTTTTTATGTAGATGAACTACATTTTACTATTCAATCAATTTTTTTTTCTGTGTTCCCTTTTTCAGCAACTTTCTTAAATTTCTGATCTTTACATGGGGTCTGATTAATTCTCTTAAGTTTCTTGATATTCTATCTTTGTTTTACTCCTGTATTAAGAAACCTTCTAGTTCAGTATTGTATATAATGCTAACTTTTGAGCTTCAGATACTTTTGTCATATTAAAAAAAGATCCTTCTGTGCCTATGCTTTGTATTTTTTTTTTTTTAGTGTAAATGTGTATTGTACTTGTTAAAAGCTTTTTTTGTAGCTGTTGATGTTATGTGGTCTGGGATACTTTTATTGATTTACAGATTGAGTACTATACTATTTAAATTGCTAATAAGCTACTTGCTAGAGAGATAATTCATTTAGATAAACAAAAGATCTAAAATGTCAAGGAAACCTGGAAATATAAATATAAATTATAAGTTATTCCCTATCTTACAAGAATTCCTGGGAAAACTGGAAAGCAGTCTGACAGAAATTAGGTTTAGACCAACATATCTTAAGCCATATACCACAATAAATTCAAAATGGATACATGACCTGAAAATTAAGTATATCATTTTAAAAATCAGAATAGAATCAGATCATATGCCTTTCACAGCTATGGGAACTGGGTAAATGCTCAAAAAAGGAATAGAAACCATTATAAAAGAGGATTATAAAAGATTTTAGGAAGCAATATTGTAGGGGTTATGAAAAGATAAACAATAACTTTTCATTAGTTATGAAAAGATAAACAATTAATAATTCTGTGAAGCAATTGAGAATTATGCTAAGTAGTAAAACGCTACTATATCCCTTGACCCAGAGATTTCATTGCTAGCTTATTCCCTAAAGAGGTCAGTAACAAAAAAGCGACATACATACCAAAATATAGCATCATTTTTATGATATATCTTGCCAGCCAGAGCTCCTTTTGCGGGGGAAAATGGGGGAGTGTCGGTGAAGTAATCACAGTGTGTTAGGTGTAAACTTGTTATTGCTGTCTGCTCAGAAACTGTTATTCCACTACCATACTTGACTTGATGGTTTTAAACTTCAAAAGTTCAGGTTGGAACTTTTATTTTCTGGTTAACTGTAGAGTTACTGTGACTGCCAACTCAATAGCTAGCACTTTTTGTGAAGGAAGCCAGATATCCATGTTGTCTCTGAACCTACCAGTTTCAGAAGGGGAACATATGACTGATCTGGTGGTATGTCTCATTCTTTTTCAGGTGTTGAATGAAGAATGTGATCAAAATTGGTATAAGGCAGAACTCAATGGAAAAGATGGCTTCATTCCCAAGAACTATATAGAAATGAAACCACATCCGTAAGTTAAGTCCCATTAATTTCTAGTGTCAGATTGCCTTACTTTCACAAGAGTGATTCCTTATACATAGTAGATACTTGGATACTTAAGAAACTAGGATTGTGGAAGATTCAGAGTTTCTGAGTTAAAATTTGTACCAAATAATTAAATATTTACAGAAATTGAAAGAATTTCTTCCAACTTTGACTTTAAAAAAAATTTTAACCACCTCCTGGGTTCTTGTCACTTAACCAGACTAATAATCCCTTTCACTTTGAGAACTCTTCTTCTTGGGTTACTAAAAGATTCAAGTGGTGATAACAGATGCTCTCAAGAAGAGGAGCAGGAAGCTGGTAGCTGAGATAAATTTTTATTGCAACTATTTATCTGTTAAGTGAAAAAGTATTTATTTTGGTTTGGGGGGGAGGGGACAGAAGGAACAGTCAGTGAAATTGAAAATGAGCCTTCCAAAATTGAGCCTACAACCTTTTGGAGGAATTGGGTCATTTGGAGACTTCCCAGAGAGAGTAGAACCAGTTGAATAAATGTGTGCACTGGGGGTTTGGGGGTGGTGGTAGAAGGATTGAGTCAAGTAATGAATCTGCCTCCAGAGTTGGTCAGATGTACACTAAATAAGAGATACATACAACCTTCTTTCTCTCATACCATCCTCAAAAAAAACCACAAGTTTAGTTTATTGTTTCATCTAAAGTTCTTTGTCATTGTGGCTTTAGAACTTTAAAAAAAAGGAACAGGTAAAAGAAGATATGGTAGGTTATTACGCTAGAAAACACTGCATCAACTGAAGTGTGCATGGCTACAGAGCCTGATTCTACTTGAGCTTGTTTCAGATTTGATAGATATTTTAATTCATAACATTTAGAGAAGACAAGAAAGGCCATATCATTTCAGAAGTTGCAGTTCCTCATAGAATTGTCCTGTAAGTTTGGGGAGAATCATTTAATTCTAACCTCTTTTTTTAAAATGTTGAATTTCTAAGAAATGGAGGCAAATTCAAGTTTTTAACTATAAGGCATCTAGTATGCGTCATATGTCTGTCTCATCTGATGAGGTAACTGGGAAGTATGAACCCACAATGTTCAGCTACTTTTGAGCTCTGAAAAGTAAAAATTAAGGCCAGCTGGTAAAGCAGTAGATAGAGAGAGTACTAGACCTCAAGTAATGAAGACTTAAGTTCATATCTGGCCTCAGACACATAACTAGCTTTGTGACAACCAGTACAAGTCAATTAACTTCTGTCTGCCTCAGTTTCCTCATCTGTAAAATGGGGATAATAACAGCACTTCCTTCCCAGAATTGAGAGGATAACATGGGATAATAACTGTAAATTGCTTAGCCTGCCATCCAAAACAATAAAGTAACTTTAAAATTACCTCAATTTATCGTGTTCTTTAAAAAAAAATTTTTGTGCTTCAGTAGTATGGCATTTCATGCATGTTTCACATTGCAGGATAGTTTCTATGACTAAAGAGTTTTATAAACACTGGATCATTGTTAGTTTCTGCTGTGATAGAACATTATGT
Source organism: Vombatus ursinus (assembly GCF_900497805.2). NCBI lineage: Eukaryota > Metazoa > Chordata > Mammalia > Diprotodontia > Vombatidae > Vombatus > Vombatus ursinus. Next base: position 15,345,149 of record NW_020954579.1, read on the forward strand.
GCTGGGTTTATTTTTCCACTTTTTTCTCTTAGAAAGGAAGGGGGATTTGATAGCAAGGCTTTTAGAGTTAGAAGTTAAACAGTTTAATTCAACAAATAAATTAAGTGCCTTTTATGCCCAAGTTATTTTGCTAGGCAGGCAACAGTCCCTTTCTTTAGGGAATACACATTCTAGGGGGAGGAGGGTACCAAATGCACATGGAAAAGTGTAATGTAATTTAGAAACTGAATGATAGGAAGCAAGAGAGATGTCAATACCAAGCCCTCTTAGAGTATTTGAGAACACAGTCACAAAATAGAAGCCAGCTCTCTCGTTTTGCTGATGAGGAAACTAAGGCCTAGAGAGGTGAGGTGACTTCTACTTGCAGATCACTTTGGGAAGAAAGGGATCCAGGAAAGCAGGTTGAGTATTATGAAATTGGAATTGAGAAGGGAGTTGCAAATGCATGGAAGTAGGAAATGGAATGTAGTTCATGGAGCAGCTACTAGTCTAGTTTGGTTACAACACAGAATTTGTGGAAAAGATTAATGTGAAGTAAAACTAGAAAGTGTAGGTTGGAAGCAGGTTGTGAAGTCCTTTAAATGCCAAGCTAAGGAGTTTGTATTTTAGCCTAGAAACATTAGGGATCCACTGAAGTTTTTCGGGCAAGGCAGGCATATTTTGCCTGGACAGCCCTGTGCCCAGAGAAGGTTGTTTTACACCTGTGTTGTAAAGGATAGACAAAAGGAAAGACTGTAAGTAGAGAGGCCAGTGAAGAGACAGGTCTGAATGATTGTAGTTGCTATCTGATTGAAAAGAAAGGGATAGATACTAAATGTGTTAGGCGGATAGAATTGACAAAACTTAGCAACTAATTGTGTGTGGGGGGTAAGGAGAGGAGGATTCAAAGATGACTCCAAGGTATGTTCCTGGGTGACTAGAAGGGATATAGACTGTCAACAGAAAGAGGAAAGTTTCAAGGAGTGGGTTCAGAAGAGGAATATATTATTTTATGGTACTTGGAAAGTAATTTTGGTTTTGACATGTTGATTTTTAGATGCCTATGAGACATCCAGGTGGAGATTTTATCAGTCAGTTAGTAATTATAGAGTATAATTTAGGGGATAAATTTAGGAGTAATCTACTTAGAGAAGCTAATTGAACTCTTACATAGGTGATAAAAAGAGAGCCAAAGACAGAGCCTTGGGCACACCTCTACTAGTGGAGATGAATGACAAGTCAGTCAAGCAGTCTCACGGAGGAAGTAGTCAGGGAGGAGAGACCATGTAAACACCAATGCTTCTTAGGAACATCACTCTGATCCTTGGAGCTTACAGGGATCTTAATGACCAACTCATCCAACTCCATTTTACAGGTAAAAAAATGAGGCCCAGAGAGGTTAAATGACTTGCTCAAGGTCATTCAGGTACTAAAGGGTAACTAGGTGGTGTAGTGAATAGAGTACCAGGCCTGGAGTCAAGAAGACTCCTCTTTGGAAGTTCAGATCCAGCCTCAAGACACTTAACTAGCTGTGTGACTCTGGGTGAGTCACTTTAGCCCTGTTTGCCTCAGCCCCTTATTTGAGCTGGAGAAGGAAATGGCAAACCACTCCAGTTGCCAAGAAAACCCCAAATGGGTTCACAAAGAGTCGGACATGACTGAAAAATAACTCAACAACAAAAGTGGATTGAGAGCTACGTAAGAGTCAGAGACACCTAAGTTCAAGCCCTGTCTCTGATACATACTGGCTGTGTGACTCACAGGCAAGTAACTTAACCTCTCAGTGCTCTCAGTAATAACTCTTTACAACTGTAAAGTTACAGAAAAGGTCTGATCTGCTTTGGTAGAGGGAGTTTACTTACCTAGGAGATCCCTATAACAGTGAAATCACAGGTGCAATTCTTGTCCCCTTTAGAATTTGTTCATGGAAACGTGTAATTGTAGCCAGAAAAAATTGCATTCATGCTTCTTGCCATCATCTTTTGTCATTCCTTAACTGGAAATGTAAGGAAGGAAAGTATTCTCTGATATAGCTGCAATCAAAATTAAATTGTCATCAGTCAATTAGTAAACATTTATTAAGCGCTTGTGTGCCAGGTATGTGCCAAGTGACGAGAATACAAAAAGAGGCAAAAGATAGTCTTTGCCTTCAAGGAGCTTATGATCTAATGGGGAAGACAACAAGCAAAACAAATATATAAGAAGCAAGCTATATACAGGAAAAATGGAAATAATTAAAAGGGAAGGCACTAGAATTAAGAGGGATTGAGAAAGGTTTCCTGTAAAAGATGAGATTTTAGTTGGGACTTAAAGGAAGTCAGGAGGGTCAGTAGTCAGAGTGGAGGAGGAAATGCATTCCACGCATGGGGGACATCCAGAGAAAATGCCCGAAGCCAAGAGATAGAGGGTCTTGTTCAGGGAATAGCCAGGATGCCAGTGTCACTGGCTCAAAGAGTACATGTGGGTGTAAGGTTATATGAAGGCTGGAAAGGTTGGAGGGGCTATTGTCATGAAGAGTTTTAAATGCTAAGCAAAGCATTTTGTATTGGATCCTGGAGACATTATTGGACCTCAGCTTTAGGAAAGTCACTTTATTAATTGAATTGAAGATGGATTGGAGTAGGGGAGAGATTTAAGGCAGGCAGACCCCCCATCAGATTATTGCAGTAGTCCCAGTGTGAGGTGAGCAGAGTGGTGTCAGTGTCAGAGGAGAAAAGGAGGCATATTTGAGAGAAGTTGCAAAGGTGAAAATGACAGGCCTTGGCAACAGATTGCCTATGGGAGGTGAGAAACAGTGAGAAATACAGGATGACTCCCAGGTTGTGAGCCTGAGGGGACTAGAAGGATGATGTTGCCCTCTTGCTGAAGGAAGGTTAAAAGGGAAAGACATTTTAGGGGGGAAAATAATGAGTTCTGTTTTGGACATCTTTAGCTTAAGATGTCTGCTGTATATCCAGTTCAAGATATCTGAAAGGCAGTTGGAGATTTGAGATTGGAGGTCACCAGAGAGTTTGGGGAAGGATAGGTAGATTTGAGAGTCATCGGCATAAAGATGGTAATTAAATCCATGGAACCTAGTGAGATAACCTAGTAAAGTCACATAGAGGGAGAAGAGAAGAGGGCCCAGGACAGACCCTGAGAGACATCTAGGATTAGAGGGTATGCTCTGAATGAGAATCTAGCAAAAGGGACTGAGTAAGAGCAGTCATATGTTCAGGAGGAAAACCAAGAGACAGCGGTTTCCCAAAACCTAGAGAGAAGAAAATATCAAGGGGAGAGGGTAATCAAAAATGTCAGAGGCTTCAAAGAGTTCAAGGATAATGAGAATAGAGAAAAGACCATTGGATTTGGCAACTAAGAAGTCATTGGTGACTTTGAAGACAGCAGTTTTGTTGTAATGTTAACGCTGGAAGCCAAATTGTAAGGGAGGGCTAAGAAGAGAGTTAGAAGAGAGAAAGTGGTGGCACCTATTATAGATGGCCTTTTTCTCGGATTTTAGCTACAAAGGGCAGAAGAGATATAGGATGATATTGGGTCTGGAAGGATCAAGTGAGGGTTTTTTCTGAATAGGGGAGACATGGGCTTGTTTGTATATAGTAGAGTAGAGAGGGAGAAATTGAAAATAAGTGATAGAGTGGGGATGACAGTCTTTTGGAGGAGATGTGATGGAATGGGATCCCTTGTACAGGTAGAGAGCTTAGCCTTGATAAGACATAAGGTAAATTCTTCATGTGAAACAGGAGTGGAGGAGAAGATAGTGGCAAAAGGCACCTGAGTGATAGGAGAAGAGAAAGAGGGGAGAAGAGGGAGCTCACAGCAAATGGCCTTGATGTTTTCTGTAAAATATGAGGTGAAGATCTCAGTTGAGAGGTTAAGGGGGGAGGAAGCCATACGAGATTTGAGCAGGCAGTGAAAAGGTTTGGAAGAGTCACTGTGTAGAGTGGAAGAGTGAATTGACAAGGCAGGGATCATATGATTGCCTAGCAGCAATTAGGGCCCAGTTGAGGTTATGTAACAAATTTGTAATGGATCCAGTCAGAAATGTTGCATGATTTTCTCCACCTACATTCAGCAGCATGTATGTAGGCGAGAAGATGGCAAATAATGGAAGTGATCCAATGCTAAGGCTTGACAGGGCGTAATAATCAAAATGATAAAGGGGCTAGTGATTCAAGAGATGAGCATAGTGTAGAATTTAATTGACTTCACCAAGGGGTCAAGATGGAGAAAAGAGGAAAGAGTGGCTAGTGCAGAGGAGATGGCCTTAGAAAGAAGTGAGGGATCAAGGGATTGGAGGTCATGTGGTGGATGTAAGGGAAGCCTGAGAAGTGAAAAACCAATAGGTTATGGTCAGATAAAGGAATTTCAGGAATTCGTGGAGGTGGTTCATTTGTGGATGGTGGCAAGATCAGTTGTATGACCATTTTTGTATATGGGGGTGGGGTGGAAGACTCGGTCATGGGAGATGAGTAGGTAGAGGAACTGAGTGGTTAGGGAGTTTGAAGTAGTTTTCTGAGGTAGGTCTACTGTGACCTCTTGGGTAGCTAAAATCGTTATGAAGATGGGAACAGGAAGGGAAAAAAAAAAAGATTGCGGTGGGTGAAGGGAAAAGGGGAGAGGTGTCTGTAATAGAAATCACATTTTCTGAGTTAACTTCCATATTTTGAATCCAGTTCCTTTGAAATGTTATTTCCCTTATATGGTAGGTTTTCATTGAGGAGCCGAGGCAAACAGGGTTAAGTAACTTGCCCAGGGTCACATAGCTAGTAAGTGTCTGAGGCCAGATTTGAACTCAGAAAGATGAGTTTTCTCATTCCAGGGCCAGCACTCTATCCTCTGAGCCACCTAACCGCCACTGGGCCATCTCCAGTCATTCTGATCTATATCTGGCCACTAGACCCATATGGTTCTGGAGAAGAAAGTGAGGCTGGTGACTTTGCACAGCCCTCCCCTTACTCAAATCCAATTCAATTGCAAGTTATGTCATCATCTCCCTAATGTCATGGTCCTCTTTGAGAACGAAGGACAACATCCCCCACCCCACCCCTTATACACATGGTTTTCGTTATAGGACTAATACTTGAGTTGCATACAGATACGGAAGGGTGCTAACCTTGTGTAGTGCAAAACCCAGAAATATGCTTTAAGGATACTGATGATTTGTCCATGTTCTCTCTGTAGAAGTAGATTTCTCCTGCAAGTTAAGTATTTTTTTAAAATTTTATTTTGAAAAAGAAATATCTTCCTATAAAGATAAGAAGTACTCTAGCTATTAGCATTGTTGGTTGATGTGGATTTTCTGGAATGTGTAACATTTCTTAAATTTATAATTTAATGATTATGCCTTATGAAATAAGCAGATCCAGCAAAGAATTTATGTAGGTAGATAGATCTAGAAAGGTAGCGAGAACATTTGTTAAGTATCATGCACTGTGCTAAGCTTGAGTATACAATACAAATAAGCAAGATAGTCCTTGCTCTCAAGGAGCTTACATTCTAATAAGGGAAGACAACACAAATGGGAGAATGTCATAATTTGGTATTGAGTGCAAGAGATCATAGTTAGCTGGTGATATGATCATAGATGTAGAGTTGTAACTGACCTTAAAGATTATTGAGTCAAATGCCTTCATTTTACACATGAAGAACTGAGGCACAGAGAAGTTAAGTGGTAGAGCCAGGAATAAAATCTAGATTATCTGACTCCAAGCCCAGCACTCTTTCTAACTATATGACACAATCTCTGAAAATGTTAGATTTTTAAGTGTTTTTTTTTTCCTTTTTTGAGTGGGGGAGTCAAGTCCTTCACCCCTAACCTCCCCTTCCCCCCCCAAAAAAACCCCACAACTTCATAGCAGCTAATTGACGGGTCTGCTTAATGATTAATCCAGCTTTGTGTTTTGCCTAGAGTAGCTGGACTGAAGATAGCTTCACTTCCTCCTATACTCAGGCTCGGTATTATGATAAAAAAAGGAGGTATAGGTTTTTCCTAAAGGGAAAACACAAACTCTCAGCTAAGTAACTACTCAGGTAGATTCTCTTGTTTCTACTACTAGATTAGTAAGATTATTCTCCATCCTTCTGGCAAGAATAGCATTACATTTTAGCATGCCTGTTGCTAAAAGGCTGGAGCTTTTGCCATTGGGGCTGTTTCCATGGCAGCAAAGTTTTACTTCTGGCCACCCACTCTCACCCCCACCTCATTCTATTTTTCTTGGTAGTAAGGTAATATGAATAGCAAATAACTACTTAAAGTAGGCCTCTTTTTCCTTATTTGATTCATTCTGTACATTTTTCAAGTTTATGTAATTGGGGGCTTCCCCAAGTACCTGTCTAGTCAGTTAGAAGCTAAACTGTGTGGTCTTTAACCTATCTGGCAGATAAATTTTAAGTGTCTACCCATATAGAAACTATTTAACACTGTAATGGACTGCTCTGTAATGAGTCACTTTCCTAGCTTGGAGAGGGCAGGGGGACGGGCTCAAGGTTGCATAATTTAAGGGGATTTCACTTACAGAACCCTCAAGAGTAGTGAGTAAACCTAATTGTTAAGTGTATTGATACTGAAGGGTGGATGTTTGCTTCCTTTGCCCCTCTAGAAAGGAGAGTCATCTTTTTGCTAACACTTTAAGAGCCTAAATGTCTTATTTTTTTTTCATGTGGGGGAGCAGACTTTGACTGGGTTACTTTGTTCTGTAGGTGGTTTTTTGGCAAAATCCCCAGAGCAAAGGCAGAAGAAATGCTTGGCAAACAGCGACATGATGGTGCCTTTCTTATCCGGGAGAGTGAGAGTGCACCGGGGGACTTCTCCCTCTCTGTCAAGTGAGTCTTTCTCTAATTACTTTCCCTCTTGCCCACCTCCAAACTAACTTAATTGTGATGCTAACAGACGCCAGGTTTTTTTATTCTACAGCCTGGCAAGTTCAGAACCTCAGCTATGTTGGAGTCATGAAGAGTAAAAATCTGATGACAAAAAAGGAAAATGGCAAATGTTGGAAGAGCTATGGGAAAATAAGCACATTTGTGCACTGTGGAGGAGCTATGAATTAGGAGAGCTATTTTGGAAACCAGTTTGGAACTATGCACAAAAAGTGACCAAATATGAATGCCCTTTGAACTCCCTGATGCTACTACTAGGCCTATTCCCCAAGAAAATCGAAGAAAGAGAAAAATGACCTATAGGGACAAAAATACTTGTAGCAGCTCTTTTTGTGGTGGCAGAGAAGTAGAAACTAAGGAAATGCCTGTCTGTTAAGGAATGACTGAACTCATGGCTGAAATCATGATATATGAATATAATAGAATACTATTGTGCTGGGGGGGGGGGGGAGTATGGCTTCAGAAAAACCTAAGAAGACATATATAAATTGTTACACTTGAAGTGAGCAGAACCAGGAAGCAATTTATGTAACAACAACATTGTAAAACAAACAACTTTGAAAGACTTTAGAACTGTGATCAACATAGACCACCCATGATTCCAGGGGACCAATGATGAAGAATGTTGCGCTTCCTAGCAAAGAGATGACTCAGGATACAAAATGAGACATATTTTTTGGTCATGGCCAAATGAATTTGTTTTGCTTGACTATATTTGTTATAAGGTTTTGTTTTTCTTGGGGGGTTTTCCCCCCAGCTTGGGGAAGAAGTGGGAGGGAGAGCAAATAATTTTTTTGTTAGTTGATAAAAAGAAAAAGATTAAAATCTGAGCTAGTAGAATTCTGGGTAATTCAAAAGTCTCAGTTTCCTCCTCCGTAAAATGGAGGACAAGAAGCAGAAGGGAGAGGATGGGCTGAATGATGTCTGACGTCACTAATTGCATTTAAGATTCCAATTATTTTTCATTACTTTTATGATCTTCAGTGTATCATCTTTAGGCTTGCTATGGGTGCATATTCCTGCCTATTTGGTGGCAGTTTCTGTTGAAGATGTAGAAAAGAGACTGAATGAACTCATTCTTTCCTTGTTCTCCATATATTCTTTCAGTGGCCAGGTTAATTGACATATAAAACATTTTTTTTTTTTTAATGTGCTGATAGTTCTTTTGGCAACTCAGTGCTGCCACCTGATGGGTCATTTTTATGGAGAACTGTTTGAGGGGAAAGTAACTATGGAGATAGTGTTAAAGAGAAAGATATTTGTATCCTTTTGGCTTTTATTAGGAGGCAGCACCTTTGTAATTGGGGATTCTTCCTTTGCCGACTGAATCTAAACTGTATATAAAGGGACATGTGCAACTAATTTTGGATTATAATGGGACTTAATTTCTGTGGTACCTGAATCTACTTTTTCTTTCCATTTTCCCTGGAGTTCATTTGATCTCAGTGGAAAGGAGAATCAGAAACCACTAGAAGTGAGCTGTTAATTTATTATGTAGAGTATCAGCCATTCTAAAGCACTAGAATTACTCTGCTTTTCTTTTAACTCACATTTGTTCATCACTAAATGAAGTTCTATTTGATTTGATAAGAGATTGGTATTTTCCCCATTTATCTAGTAGATTTGAAATCTATATTCTTATTCTTTGCCTTATACCTGTGTTGTAATGTCATGACTATTTATAGCAGAACAATGACACTGTAGACAAATGTGTTCACTACAACAGGATTGCTAGTTTCCTTGTATTTGACAAGAATTCTTTATGTATGTCTGTACCTAAGAGATAGACTGGAGACCTGGTTTTATAGATCTGATCCACGTATGTTAATCATTAACATTAATTGGCAAATAATACAGTTGAATACCTGTGTTCTTCCTAACAAGGGCATTTTATTATTCCATCCCTTGTTCTTTGAGTCACTGTATAAGTATGTGATACCTTTGGCTGGGAGAAAGGTTGGCAGATTATTGACTTTCTTTCCTATTAAACTGTCTTTTGTAATAAGAGATGTCCTAAGCAAACTTGGAGAAGGAATTCTTTGACTACTTAATATATATCCTCTGGTCTTCCCCAGGTTTGGAAATGATGTGCAACATTTCAAGGTGCTCCGAGATGGGGCTGGAAAGTATTTCCTTTGGGTGGTAAAGTTCAATTCTTTAAATGAGCTGGTAGATTATCACAGATCCACCTCGGTTTCCAGAAACCAGCAGATATTCTTGCGGGACATAGAACAGGTGCCACAGGTAAGTATATAAGAAGAAAAGCATCAGTACTATTTAATACACCAAGACTTGCTTCTCAGCAAATTAGCATAGGAGAAAAAGTCTCTGTGATGTTGGCTCAACATTCATTCTTTAATATATTAGTCTTGTGCTACTTTAAAAATGTGTGTGAAATAAAACATTCTAGCATTCTGAAAAATTGTAAAATAGGCATGTCACTAGAAAATTTTCCTTTTCTTTTCACATGCTTCCTCCATGGAAACCTGTCTTTGCATTTTATCTTAAAAATAATAGTATACAGCCAAAGGAGTACTTAGAGGAAAAATGTATATCTCTAAACACATCAATAAAAGAGAGAAAGAGCAGGTCAACGCATTGGGCATGCAACTAAAAAAAAAACTTAGAAAAAAACAAATTTAAAACCCCCAATTAAACACCAAAATTAAAATCCTGAAAATCGGGGCAGCTAAGTGGCGCAATGGATAGAGCACTGGCCCTGAAGTCAGGAGGACCTGAGTTCAAATCTGACCTCAGACCAAACACTTGACACTTACTAGCTATGAGACCCTGGACAAGTCACTTAACCCCAATTGCCTTAAAAAAAAATCGTGAAAATCAAAGGAGAAATTAGCAAAATAACTCTGTCTTAAGGGTGGTGTAGAATTAAACTCTCTAAGAAAAAAATCCTACAACCAAATAGATTTGCAAGTGAATTCTACCAAACATTTAAAGAACAGTTAATTCCAAAACTACATAGTAAATAAAAAAACTGGTAAAGGAGTCCCACCATATCGTTTCTATGATACAAATATGGTCTTGATACCTAAACCAGAGAAAGTCAACCTAGAGAAATAAAACTATAGACAATTTTCCCTAATGAATATTGATGTAAAAAATTCTAAATAAGGGGCAGCTAGGTGGCGCAGTGGAGAGAGCTCCAGCCTTGGAGTCAGGAAGACCTGAGTTCAAATCCAGCCTCAGACCCTTAACACTTACTAGCTGTGTGACCCTGGGCAAGTCACTTAACCCCGATTGTCTCACCAAAAAGTAAAAAAAAAAAAAAAAAACCACTAAATAAAATACTAACAAGGAGATTAAAACAATATAAAAAAGTATTCATTATGACCAGACTGGATCTATACCAGAAATGTGGGCTGTTTTGTTATGTGGAAACTATAAGTATAATTGACCGTGTTAGTAATAACAAGAAAAAAACACAACAAAAATCATATTGTTATTTCAATTGATGCAAAAAAAGCTTTTGACAAAATACAATACCCGTTCCTTTTAAACACATTAGAAAGCACAGGAATAAATGGAACTTTCCTTAAAATGATTGTCCTATCTAAAACCAGGATCAAGAATTATCTATAGTAGGGATAAGCTAGAAGCCATTCCAGTAAGATCAAGGCTGAAGCATGGATATCCATTATCTCTAATACTATTAGGTATCATACTAGAAATGCTAGCTGTAGCAGTAATACCAGAAAAACAAATTGAAGGAATAAGCATAGGCAAAGAACAAACAAAACTATTGCTTTTTTGCAGATGATGTGATGGTTTAGAGAACCCTTTAAAAAAAAAAACTGATCAAAAAATGAAAAACTTCAGCAAAGTCACAGGATATAAAATAAAGCCATACAAATCATCAGTATTTCTGTATATTACCAATAAAATCTTTCAAAAAGTGGTAGAAAGAGAAGTTCCATTTAAAATAACATTAGATTGTATTTTATACTTGGGAGTATACTTGGAAGTCTACCTGCCAAGATACACACAGGAATATTAACATATACATATAAATATGTGTGTCTATACATACACCCAAATACAAAACGCTCTTGCCACAAATAAAGACACTTTTGAATACCTGGAAAAATATTAATTGCTGATGGGTAGGTTGAACATCAACATAATAAAAATGACAATAAATATATAGTTGTAAATGAGCACAGTAACTTAGTGTTTAATAAACCCAAAGATCCCAGCTCTTGAGGTAAGAACTCACTATTTGACAAAAATTGAGAAAGCTAGAAAGTAGTCTAGCAGCAATTAGACATAGACTAACATCTCACACCATAAACCAAGATAAACTCAAAATGGGCTCATGATTTAGACATAAAAGGTGATCTCATAAGCAAATTAGTGGATCATGGAAGAAATTACCTATCAGATTTATGGATAGAGGAAGAGTTCGTGACTAAACAAGACAGAGGTTCCCAAGAGGTAAAATGGCTAATTCTGATTACATAAAATTGAAAAGTTTTGGCATAAATAAACAACAGTGCAGCTAAACTGAGAAGAAAAATGTGAAACTGGGGGGAGGGGGGAAACCTGTACATCAAGCTTCTCTGGCAAAGGTCTCATTTCTGAAATATATAAGGAACTGAACCAAATTTATAAGAATAAGAGCCATTCCCCAACTCATCAAAGGTTATGAACGAGTAGTTTTCAGACAAAGAAATCAAAGCTATTGATAATCATATTTTTTAAAATGTTCTAAATCATTAATAAATAAGGAAATGAAAATTAAAACAACTTTGAGGTACCATCTCATACCCATCAGATTAGCTAAGATGACAGAAAAGAAAAATGACAAATGTTGGAAGGGCTGTGGGAAAACAGATAAAATAATGCACTGTTGTTGGGGCTGTGAACTAGTCCAAACTATTCTAGTGAACAATTTGGAACTATGCCCAAAGAAACTATGCTATAAAACTGTGCATGCCCTTTGGACCAGCAATACCACAACTAGGTTTATATCACAAGAAGATAAAAGAAAGAGGAAAAGGACTCACATGTACAAAAAGTAATTATAGCAGTTTTGTGGTGGCAAAGAATTGGGAACTGATGAGGTACTCATCAGTTGGGGGATGGCGGAATAAGTTATATTGTGCTATAAGAAATAACGAGTTTCAGAAAAACTTAGGAAGACTTAAATGAACTGATGCAAAGTGAAATGAGCAGAACCAGGAGAACAGTGTACATTGTAACAGCAATATTATAATGACAATCAGCTGTGAAAGATTGAGTAACTTTGATCAATATGATGATCCATCTCAGTTCCAAAGGACTCATAATGAAACTTGCTATCCACCTCCAAAGAGAACTGATGGACTCAGAATACAGATTGAAGCATATTCTTTTCTCTTTCTTTTTCATTTCTTTTTTTTTTTTAAACTGTGGCTAATGCAGAAGTTTGTTTTGTATGACTATAGGTATTTGTAATGGGTTTTGTTTTTCTCACTTTCAGTAGGGGTAGGGAGAGAGGAAGGCAGAGAATTTGGAACTGAAGTTAACATTTTTTTAAAAAGAATACTAGTATAGGTACTAGCCTCAGAGTCAGGAGGACCCTGCTTCATGTTCTTCTTGTGACACATCTTGGAATTGTCAGCCTGAGCAAGTCACTGAATCTCTGAGTGACCCATCACCTCTCTTTGAGTCTAAGCTGCAGAGCAGTTGCCGATCTTCCTTGATAGAGAGTTCCTTCCACCAGTGGAATCACAGGTCTGGTCTTTTCCTTCCCCCTACATCAAAAAAGAATAAGGCGAGTAAAGTGAAGTTTTCTTTGTGTTGCTACCAAATGTCCCCCTGCTACAAGCACAGAAGGAAAGAGCTTTTGAGGGATAGGAGGGAAGGGACAGTAGCTTCCTTCAGTCCCCTAATATACTCTTCATTCTTGCTCAGACTTAGTACTGTAGTAATGGTATATTGTTTCTTCTTAATACTGTTACCCACCTTTCTGTCAGGCCTGGGACCTAAAAGTAAAACATCTTCAAAACCTTTGGTTTATGCAGTGTCTCAACTACTATTTTCCATCCTTCTTGCAAAGACTAGGTTTTGTTGTTCTCAGCAAATAGGTATATTCCACCTCATGTCATTCATTGATTCTGTAAAAAGATGGCATTAAGTGAAACAATTGTGGGATATGGGAATGAATTTGAATTTGCTTCTTAGACAGTCATTTGGACATTGTTAAATCAGGAATTTTGCTGTGTATACAGTAGGGTTTGGTTAGAATGTTACTATCATCATGAAATTATGTTAGGGCACCATTATGTAGGATATAACTAGCTCGAGATGATGTTGTGATCTGTTATCAGTAGAGCATTTATCTGAACTGTTTATCTCAAATGATGTAATAGGCTGCATCTAGCCATTTACACACTATAGACGATTTTTCCCCCTGTGGCACATATTTGAAAGATTATAAACCAAGACTATTTGTGACATACATTTTAGATTTCTCAACAGTGTAGCAAGTGAACAACCTAATTCTTTCTTTCCTTTTCAGCAACCAACATATGTCCAGGCCCTCTTTGACTTTGACCCCCAAGAAGATGGAGAGCTGGGCTTCCGTCGGGGAGATTTCATACAGGTCCTTGATAACTCAGACCCCAACTGGTGGAAAGGAGCCTGCCATGGGCAGACCGGCATGTTTCCACGTAACTACGTCACCCCAGTGAACCGGAACATCTAAGAATCAATAAGAAATTATTTAAGGAAACATGAAATTTTTTAAACATACACACATACAAAAGTAAAATCCATATGCTGCATCTAACAGCAGCCAGTGAGGGAGCTCTGAGCATCTGGCCATAACACCTCAGTCACCATAGGGTGACCCTCTCTCACTCTGGATGGAACTTTGGTGAGGGAGGGGTGGGAAAGGGAGTTGGATATAAAATGCCAAAACTTACCTTTAAATTAAGAAAAGATCATTTTTATTACAGATTTTCGAAGGTGTTCCTATTTCCCTTCCTTTATTCCCTTTTCCCCCATTCTTTCTCTTCTGTCCATCAGTGCATGACATTAAATGACACACCTAATCTTAACTGATGCAGATAATAAAAGATAAGAAACCATGTGGACTGGTATTTTCTCTATGCAGAATGTCTGTTTTAGATAGAATGAGCAACTTAAAAGAATATACTTTATTGTCCTTTTCTTACAAAAAAGAGAGAGGACTCCTGACATGTTCAGAATTCATATCTTTTTGCTCTGAGAAAGTGTTTGTGGGTTTGGGTAAACCTTGTATTTGTCATTTTGGGAGCAAAATAGAGTGAATAGATATTTTGCCAATACATGGGCCATCTTGCAAAATTCTAAATAGCAGAAGCTTGGGTTTTTATTTTTGTTTTTTTCCACCATGTTCTCTTCTAAATGGTGTGTTGTTGAACATATTTTTATAGTGCCTTTTCCATTATTTTCAGGGTTTTTTTTTTTGTTGTAATTTTTAAGTTAAAGACAGTCCAGAACTTTTCAGCCAATTTGTCTCCTTATATGTATAATTTTATATTTGTCAGGGAGGGAAACAGGGAGTCAAACAGGGAGAAGTTCTAAGTTCTTATTTGTCTCTTTGAAGCCAGAAGTCTTTAAGGATTAAGCTTTAATATTGGTGAGCAAGTACATATTTCCAGAGGTAATGTATGCAGGACCCAGAGATGCTGCCAACAGCAGTGCAGTATGGTAGACATCCCATGGAAGCAGGGAAGAGTTGTAGCCCTTCCTGTATTTAATTCAGTCTGGTAAAAAGAAAGCTAAAGGTCTCAGGTGATCTCTGATTCCCTCTTGACTGGTGGGAGACAGTAATTCTCACATGTACCTCCCTATGGCCAGAAAATGTCCAACTACAAGAAAACCAAAAGGGAAAAATAGTTGAACTTTAAACTATCATTCTTGAATCTTAAAACATAATCCTGTATTCCTACACTGGTGTAGGAATGTAACTATTTATATTGTCTTGCTCTTAAAAATAGGGATATCTTCTTGGAACTTTGGGGTGTGTGTGTGTGTGTGTGTGTGTGTGTGTGTGTGTGTGTGTGTGTGGCTCCTGACCTGCTTAATTGAGCATTCAAGAAGCAAGTATCTTCACTTCCTAGTTAACAGCAGGCTGTTTATGGCTACTCCGTTCCGTGCCACCCCTGACTGCCCCTACAAAACTTCTGAAGCAGAAGTATTTGAGGGAAATGATTTTTAACTGAAGGGAGACTAGTTTAACAGCAATGCCCTTAGTGCCAATCTTTGGTTACTTTATTGTTTTTCCCTAGACTGTATTATTTTTATGTCCTATCCTCTTAAAATAAACAAATGGGACCTCCTTTCATTTTCTCCCTTGAGTGTCTTTTTGGTTTTTTTGAAACTTTCTTTGGGCACTTGTAGAGATGGATGCTGCCTTTAACATTCTGATTCACCAAGAGGTAAGCAACTCTCCAAGCTGAGCATTCCTTGTGTTCCTCCTCTTACTGTTTGGTTCTACTTCTTCTTCCATCAGTAATGATAAAAGGAAGCTATGGCATTCGACACCTGGACCATTTGATTGTTTATTTTGGAATTGGTGTATATCACGAAGCCTTGCTGAACTGTTTTGTGTATATATATAAAAAAAAAAAAGAAATCGGTGTTTAAATAAAAAGACCTATGTACTTAATCCTTTAACTCTGCAACAGCATTTGGTAGGTAGTAATTAACTGTGAATAATAAACATACAATGTATTCTTCACTCTGCATCTGTATTTATTTCTACTTAGCCTTAAATGCAACTTAAGTACCATGTTTTAGAAGTCAGAACGCCTGTGTTGTTACTTCCAGCTTGTTTTCTGACTTGATGTGTGATCTACAACATGTTTCAAAGAAGATGACGACCACCAGAAGGAAGATGAACCCAAGCCTTGCCCTGGCTTACCAAAAGATAACAGGCCTTGAAATTTTTTTGGACAGCGCAAAACAGAGGTGAAAGTGAAATAGCTGTTTATCAGTCCTATAAAATGTTTCATGTTTTAATGTTTAAGTATTAACTTCCCGGGACAGTATTACTAAAAAATACGGGTTTCCATTTCATTTTTTTAAAGTCTTTACTGCATTTCAAACATTTCTTTACATGTGGAGGAAGTAGTTGTCCTATACTTGATACACTGAGTACCTTTCCATAAAGGACTCTCATAATCCCTTTTGGGAAGATCCTAGACATGAGAGCTCCTGGGTTGGGGGTTTAAAGAACCAGAGACAATGAGAGAGCCCAGCATCTCTTTTTAGAGGTCAGACTCCCCTAGTACTAAACCCATTTTACATGAGTCCAAAGCAAGGGCACTGTCGTAGGAGAGGCCACCTCAGCCCCTTGGGCCTGTGGGTTATTACACTTAAATGAAACAAAAGTCTGCCTCCAGAAACTTCCACTTATTGCTCCAAATTCTGCCCCCTGAGGTCACACACAACAAGTGTAATCCTATTCCTCCTCATATTAGAGTATAACCAGATCTTTAAGATATTTCTGTCCTACTTCTCCACCAAACCTTTTCCAAAACAGGACAGAACTGAAAGAAGACTCAAAATATAAAATGTCAGAATTGAAGGGTCCTTAGAGATCATTTATTCTAGTCTCCACAATTTACAGATGAGGGAACTGACTGAGACCCCCAAGAAGTGGCAGAGCTGGAACCGAAGTCTTGAGGCTCCTGTGCATTGTTCAGTTCTCTCTACCACTTCTCAGGGGTAGCATGAGGGCGCCACGCTCACCTATCAGATGGCAGATTATGTAAAAAGTGCCTAAGAAGACCTGAGTCTTAGTAATGTGATTATTAGCATAGTGATATATTAGCATGTAACACAATTCTTCTTCTGCCACAGACACTCACTTGGGCCTGACTGGGGACTCTTCCTAACAAAACCACTTTTTGCTCCTGTGAGTTGGATGTGCTAGCTTGTCCAATATCTCTCACTTTCAATTTAAACTTACTTCCTTACTATAAAACTGTTGACCTCCAGGGATGCCAAACTGTGTATATATTATTTAAACCTTTCAAATAGGGGCAGATAAGAAAGTGCATTCAGAGAGTGCATTCCTCATTCTAGGGAGACAAAATTAGTCATCAGGAGCTGATCTGAGGACTTGGAGCTGTTAGAACAGAGTAGTACTACTAGACTGTACAATCCTAGCTTAAGAATTTGGGCTTCTATTAGACCTAGAAATAAGTTATGACCCAGTTAAAGTGGCAGGTTAAAGAGCAATGAAAAGAAAGCCAGTCCCTTGAGGGAACTTAAAAGTTATGTGTTAAATGAAATGAGAGCACATCATGTTCTTGTCTACCTTGTTTTTCTATGTAAAGATGGGGCAAAGAGAGGTGATAAGGCTTTGAAAGAGGGAAAAACTAGGGGAGCGTAGCCAGGATGGCAGAGTGAAGGCAGGGACTCACTTGAGCTTTACCCCCAACCCCTCCAAACACCTGTAAAAAATTACTGTGAACAAATTCTAGAGCAGCAGAACCCATAAAAAGACAGAGTGAAACAAATTTCCAGCCCAAGACAATTTGGATGGTCAACAGGAAAGATCTTTTATACCAGACTGGGAGAAGAGTGCAGTCTAGGCACAGGCTGTGCAGACACAGAGCAGACCTCAGGGGAATGAATCACTGTATTCCTACACTGGTGTGTAGCAGCGATGGCTGCTTCCAGAGCTCTCACAGACGGGAAGGGGATTGAACAACTGACTAAAAGGAGATTACAGGGGTCTCTGCTGGCGCTGAGGCAGGATTCTGTTGCTTTGCCCATACCTGGATCTGGGTTGCAGTCTGGGGTGAGGATGAGCACTGGCATAGCAGAGCTTGTGGCAGCATTGGAGAGGGAACCCTCCTCACAGTTCCAGGGCAGAAAAAAGAGTGCTTGTGGTCACTCACACACCAGAGCACGGGCCAAGAGAAGAGTAAACACCTCTCCTTAGATCATACCACCCAGAACTGAAAACTTAGAGGTCCCTAGAAGTATCTCTGAAAACAGCTGCACAAAACCCCTGAAGCTAGGGGCAATATGCCCTCCACACTGGAAGCAGAGGCCTGCCTTAACAAAGAGTTAAAAAGTCAAATAATTGGCTGGGGAAATGAACAAACAATGGGGAAAAAAAAAACCTCAGACTATAGAAACTTACTTTGTTGACAAGGAAGATCAAAACATACACTCAGAAGAAGACAACAAAGTCAAAGCTCCTACATCCAAAGCCTCCAAGAAAAATATGAATTGATCTCAGGCCATGGAAGAGCTCAAAAAGGATTTTTCTATTACTTGAATAGAAGTAGAGGAAAAATTGGGAAGAGAAATGAGTGATGCAAGAAAATCATGAAAAATGAGTCAACTAACACCTTAAAAAATAGACTAGACCAAATGGCAAAAGAGGTCCAAAAAGCCAATGAGGAGAAGAATGCCTTAAAAAGCAGAATTGGCCAAATGGAAAAGGAGGTCCAAAAACTCACTGAAGAAAATACTTCCTTAAAAATTAGAATAGAGCAATTGGAAGCTAGTGACTTTATGAGAAATCAAGACACTGTAAAACAAATCCCAAAGAATGAAAAATTAGAAAACAATGTGAAATATCTCATTGGAAAAACAACTGACCTGGAAAATAGATCCAGGAGAGAGAATTTAAAAATTATTGGACTATCTGAAAGCCATGATCAAAAAAGAGCCTAGACATCATCTTTCAAGAAATTATCAAGGAAAACTGCCCAGATATTTTAGAACCAGAGGGCAAAATAGAAATTGAAAGAATCCTCTGATCTCCTCCTGCCACCAAGTTACATGATGGGCACGATATTGACTAGTGGAAGGCAGGTTAAGCAGGGCATAAACAAAGCACTCATTATGTCTTCACTTTCTTTTACATCCTCTACATTTTTCATGGGTCACCCAAAATCCTTTGGCAGGCCATAAGTGGCCCATGGGCTATATATTGTGCAGGCCTTCCTTTGCTCCTGTGCACAGCCTCTCACTGGGTGCTGGAGTACTCCATATGTGGTACTCTTGGCCAGACATTATACCCAGTGTCCACACACCTCTGTCTCCCCAAAGTGACCTGGCTGGAAAAAAATCACTCATTGTGACTTTTTCTTCTATCTTGCCTTAGGATTTAGACTGATGCATTTTCTAAATCTATTTGGAGGAGTTTGCCAAGGGAAACTCGTTGTACTGCTTGCTGCTGTTCTGCCCTCTTGGCTCCGCCTCCAAAGTTGTTTTCCTTCACATTTGTTAATGTCTTTGTACAAATTGTACTTTTGGTTCTGTTTATTTCACTTTGTATCAATTCATACTACTCAGCCATTCCTTTTTTTAAAAAGCACAATAATACTCTGTTACCTTCATATATCTTTATTTGTTCAGCCATTCCACAATTGATTGGTACTTCCTTAGATACTCGTTTAGTTTTTTTTTTCCCAAAAAACAAAAAAAAGGTGATTTTTTTTTTGCTTGCTTACTCTTCCTTCCCATGTATTATCTTCCACCTTAACCATCCCACCCTGAGCCCCAATTATTTCTCTGTTGAGTTTTATGTATTTCTACATCAAACTTAATGTGTTTTTGTGCAGCCCTTCTTTGCCCATTCCAGATGAGTGAGGTTCATTTGGATGCCCCACATACACCTTTCTTCCATATTTGTATATTGTCATGTACCTCATTTATGACAAATAACATGTTCTACTTACTTCTTCCTCCTTCCCATGCTAGTATCTTCCTTTACCTTCCCTTCTCTTTACCTTCTTCAAATCCCTCTTAACAGAACCAATCCACCCCACCTCACCCCACCCCATTCTTCTGTTTTTCTTATTTAATTCCTTCATTACCCTTTGAAGACATTAAGGTTCTAAAGGGACACTTGCTTTTTCTCCCTCTATTAGAATGTTACCATATCATCATACAGCCCCTTCCAATTAATCAAACTTATCTTACTACATTTCTCTGGACTCTTATGTTTGTGTTTCAAAGTTCCTACTCAGCTCCCATCTTCTCATCAGAAATATTTCAGGGGCAGCTAGTTGGCACAGTGGATAGAGCACCAGCCTTGGAGTCAGGAGGATCTGAGTTCAAACCTGGCCTCAGACACGTAACACTCACTAGCTGTGTGACTCTGGGCAAGTCACTTAACCCCAATTGCCTCACCAAAAAAAAAAGGAAATGCTTCAAAGTCCTCTATTATATTAAAGGTATTTTCCTCCTGTAGGGTTATTCTCAGTTTTGCAAGGTAAGTTAATCTTAGTTGTAAACCTGTATGTTTTGCTTTTTGGAATATTGTATTCTAAGATCTCTTATACGTAACAAAAACTGCCAGCTTTGGTATGATCTTGACTATGTTTTCTGTGTATGACTGTATAAGGAACTGTGTTCCTTACTATTCTGCTGTCTTGATATTTTATCTTTTATTTAATTTCTTCTAAGTAATCATGTAGTCCTTGTGGAAAATCTATCTTTACCTTTGAGTTACTATTTGCAGTTATTATAATTACTTGCACCTTATTTAAGAAATCTCTAGGACTGTAATAATTTTGGTAAGAGTTGGTGTTTTCCTTGATTTACTCATCTCTAAAGCTTTAATTCCTAAATTAGAGCTCTGTGCTAGGACTTGACTTACCTCCCCCACCCCCACCCACTTTTGTGGTTTGCTCTGCTTGGTCTCTTCTTGATTCCCCTAGATTCTTATCCTGACTTCCACTTCCCTGAATTATGTCCCCCTGAATCTTTGATTTTTGAGTACTGAAATTTCAAGACAGGGTGCTAGGATCCTTGGATCCCAAACTGTCCCAAAATCCTTTCCCTAGAGCTTTCTGAACACTGAGACTGTAGACTCTATATCTTTCTTTAGGGGTTTTCCACTTCTGTGCATCGAACTTTGTAAGCTACATGTGTCACTGGTCATGTTGGTAGGCTGGGCTTGTTTGCCTGTTCTGGTTTTGGCTTTGTAGCCAACACCCTTTCCTGTTGCCTGTGAACTCCTGGCTGACTCTTTATATAGTTCTATGGTAGAAGATGTCATTTACTATAGTTTCTCATTGGACTTCTCAATTATTATTTGCTCTGATATTACTTTCAGGTTTTTACTGGAATAGATATGTGGGAACCAGGCAATTTGCCTCTGTTCAGAATTGGCCAGAATTCCTCCAAGTCTTTTTATGTAACCAACTCCATGTAATGGAAAATCTTTAGAAGCCTTTCCAATTAAGTCAGGGGTAAAGCAAGGATTTCAAAAAGAAGTGACAAGGGGCAACTAGGTGGCACAGTGGATAGAGCACTGGCCCTAAAGTCAGGAGGACCTGAGTTCAAATTCCACCTCAGACCAAACACTTGACAGTTACTAGCTGTGTGACCATGGGCAAGTCACTTAACCCCAATTTCCTAAAAATTTAAAAAAAAAAAAAGGTGACAAGACTACTATGAACTGATATAGAATGAAGTGAGCAGAACTTGGAGAACAATTTAAACAATGACAACAACATTGTAAAGAAAAACGATGCTTAAAATATAGGTTTGTTCAATGTAATGACCTGTCATAACCTCATAAGACTGAAGATAAAACATGCTTCCTACCTCTTGGCAGAGAAGTACTGTACTAGAGATGAAGAAAGAAAAATCCATTTTAGGACATGGCCACTCTGTGTATTTGTTTTGTTTGCTATGCTTAGTGATTATAAGGAAGAATTCTTCTGGGTTTGGTTTTAGTTTGTTTGTTGTTTGTTTGTCCGTTTAATAAGTTAGAGGAGATATAAGAGAATGAAGGGGATAATGATAGAGCAGGAAGGAAAAGAATAAAAGCATCAGGTATTTTTTTCAAGTGCACAGAAACCGGTTGTGGTAATACATGCATAGTAGTAGTCTCTGTGTCTGGGAATCAAGACTGGTGGATCACTTGGATTCGGGAGTTCTAAGCTGCAGCAGGGCTAATGCCAGTCAGGTCTTCACTAAGTCCTAATTAACAGTCTGATGAATCAGATTGGATTCTGATTCTGAAACCACCAAGCTTCCTAAGAAGGGGCAAGCTATCCCTGGTCAGAAATGGCAGCCAGTCAAAGCTTTTGTGGCAATCAGCCATGGGGTTTGCCCATAAGTAATTGTTATACTTCCAGCCTGAATGAGATAGGGAAACATAGACTGAAAAAAGAATAGACGAAAATCAAAAGCAGTTCAGAGGGAAACACAGACAAGTGGGACAGTTTTGCAACTAACATGTTGAATGCCTTATGTACTATTTTTTAAAAAATGGACTGTACATGGTGGAGTTTCACATTTTTGTTTACAATCCTTTCTCTTCTCTGTCAATGGAAATGGGATTTATTGGTGTTTGTCAAGCCCAGAATAACAAAAAAAATTAATAATTTTTAAAAGCTAGGCAAGATAAGCACTACCTTTAAAACAACCTTTTTTAAGATCACATATCTATCATTTTCCCAGTACTTTGTCTTCATGCCAAATAGTAGAATAAAGTCTAACTGATCATAACCATCCCACTTAAAATAAAACCAGAATAAATCCAAGTAACCTGAATCTGTTTTCCAAATGACATCATACAGAATACTCAAGTGATAATTTCCGTTATGTAGTGTTATTCTTTACAAAGGTCATTTATTTCAAGTACCTTATATTGTTGAAAGTTAAATTGGCTCAGTATCCCATTATTCCCATATAGTGGAATATATATATCCCAGAAGCCCTGCTTATCAATCAGGGTTGGGAGAGGTTCTGGCTGGGAAGGAGACACCAAGTCTGCAGCTTTTTGTATTACTTGCTCTTTGTCATGTACCCCTACCTGCAAATTGTGAAGTTCTTACTACTTTGGGGAGGAATTGAGATGCAAGGGCCCATCCTCTTTTGCTGAGGTGGACCTATCAGCATTATCTTAAAGTTATCTATAAAAGCTGTCCCCACCTTGAAGCCATTGCTGATCTTCAGTGATCATTCTGTCCAGGTAGGCTGTTGCTACTTTGACATACTTATAATAAAATCCTTTCAATTCTTTAAAAAATAAAATAAAATAAAAGCTAGGCAAGAAATGGAGGTGATGGGGAGAGTGCTCTTCCTTCAGGGGACTGGCAGTTCAACATGCCTTCCTCTCTAGAGATATTTGGTTTAAACAGTAGGACTCTAGAACTAGAGCTGGGAGGGTCCCCAGAAGGCATCTGGTCCAACCCCCTCAAGTTACAGATATGAAAATTAAGGACAAGAGAAGTGAAACAACTTACCCAAGGTTGCGGAAATAGTGCACATCAGAAAGATTTCAACACAGGTCATCAGTGTCTAAAGACACTGTACTACACTACCTCCCAGTTTATGAGTAAATTCAACCAAGATTATCAAGTTCCCACTGAGTCCACTCACATATGAAACTGCTTCTTTTTTAAAAAATTATTATCATTTTTAGTTTTATTATTATGTTATCTATATTTTATTATATAATTATATTATGTAATTATATAATATTAATTATTTTTAGTTTTCAACATTCACTTTTATAAGATTTTGAGTTCTAAAATTCCCCCCCTCCCCCCTTTCCAAGACAGTATGCAATCTGATATAGGCTATATCTGTACAATCATATTAAACATTTCCATATTAGTCATGTTGTGAAAGAAGAATCAGAACAAAAGGGAAAAACCATGAGAAAGGGGAAAAGAAAGAGAAAATAAGTATACTTTAATATGCATTCAGACTCCATAGTTCTTTCTCTTGATGTGGATAGCATTGTAACTGCTTCTTTTAACATCATTGTGGAGGAAAAGGGGATAGAATTATTACTGGTTGTATTAGATGTAAAACTCTTAAACAAATCTCCAGTTCTATCATTCAGGGGCTGCTGGGGTTATATTTATGCTTACAGAGGGAAAAGGAGGCTGCTGGCAGAGGCTGTATCTTCATATGTCAATTTGATTCAAAAAGTATTTATTAAGTGGCTATTATATGCCAACTACTATACTAGTTACTGGAGATATAAAGACAAAAATGAAACAGTTCCTGTCCCTGAAGAGTTTACATTCTATAGATTGTTCTCAACCTTCAACAAAGGATATGATTATTTTTAATTAAATTTTTATCCCTATATATATATCAAAATATATATATCAAAAATGCTTTCTGGGCTAGCAAAGAACTGGAAACAAAATGGGGTACTACTGGTTGGACAGACTCAACAAATTGTATACAAATCTAATGGTAATATAATGTGCAGCAAGAAATTATGAAAATGAGGAATTTGGAGAAAACATGACAAGATTTGTATGAACTGACGTGGAGAGATGTAAGCAAAACCAGAAAAAATGCACACAATGACTAGAATAATGCAAATGGAAAGAACTAAAAGAAGCAGAACTTAGAACAATTGAAATGACTAATGTTGATTGATTGTTCTCAGAGAACTTATGATGCCTCCCTCTTTTCAAGTACATAATGTTGCAAATACACACAGATGCAGTAACTATGTTGGTTGATTTTCCTTTAATGTGTTTTTCTTTGTTACGTGAAGAGTTCAATGTGTGCTGAAAAGTGGGGAACTAAGTCTAGAAATGACCTTGATGTCAAAACAAAAGGCATCCATAAAACTAATTTTTAAAAAATTAACTGTGACGCAGGTGTGGGTTGCATGTGACATGGTAGATATCATGTATCGCAACTTAAGTAGCAGCCTACACTAGCTCATGAACTGCCTCTTGTAAACTATAGGCAACTAGGTGGCACAGTGTGTGGAGTATTGGACTTGGAGTCAGGAAGGCCTGAGTTCAAATCCTATGTCAGATACCTACTATTCATATTCATCTGGGCAAGTCACTGAATTTTTTGAGGATCAAATGAGATAGTAAATATGTAAAGAGCTTTGCAAACCTTAAAGCACTATGTTAATTCTAATGAATAATTATTACTAGTCTATCAAAAAACAAGGTGTCATTAACAAAGGAGAAAATGTAGCATGTAATTTGGCCACCAGGTGGTGGTGTACCCTCAACCTAGTAATCTGACTGACCTCTTTTTTTTTTTTTTTTTTTTTTTTTTGGCTAGGCAATGTGGTTAAGTGACTTGCCCAGGGTCACACAGCTAGTGAGTGTTATGTGTCTGAGGCCGGATTTGAACTCATGTGCTCCTGAATCCAGGGCCAGTGCTCTATCCACTGTGCCACCTAGCTGCCCCCAGAATGACCTCTCTTAGGCATGTGCAGAACAATACTCCTGGTGTACATGCACAAGCTTCCTATCTGGATCAGATTATGTGATTTCAAATTTGTAGGCAAAAAAGGAACACCTAGGGGACAGCTAGGTGGCACAGTGGATAGAGCACTGGCCCTCAGGAGGACCTGAGTTCAAATCTGACCTCAGACACTTGACACTTACTGGCTATGTGACTCTGGACAAGTCACTTAACCCCGACTGCCTCACCAAAAAAAAAAAAAGAAGAAGTGAATACCTAGGGGGCAGCTAGGTGGTGCAGTGGATAGAGCATGGGCCCTGGTGTCAGGAGGACCCGAGTTCAAATCCAGCCCCAGACACTTGACACTTACTAGCTATGTGACCCTGGATAAGTCACTTAACCCCATCGCCTAGCAAAAAAAAAAAAAAAAAAAAAGGAACACCTATTGATAGGGTCCAGGATTCTAGGCTAGGGTTTGCTAAAGTATTGTTTGTGATCATAAGGGGCATCCCTGCACCTGGAAAATTGCAGAGCTCAGTCTCAGCTCTCTGTGTTTATATTACTCAGGCAATCAACTCTCTCTAACCACATAATTTGTTTAATATGGTACCTCCCCCCAGCTATATCCCAGACACTGCTGAAATAGAGATAAGAGATCTGGACTTGTACCCAGGACCCAAATCTGGGTCCTAGACTGGAAGAGTAATCATAAGAAAGAAACCAAAAAGAGTCACTGCCCCATGTTCTAGGTATTCTCTGGTTCCACACTCCAAGAACTATAACTTGCGAGCCCCCATCTGTGTGTTGGCCTTGTCTCTAGTCAGAGGACCTAACAAACTCAAAACAAAAGCGTTTACTAAAATGTCATAGTAAAAACAGTAGGACCAAAATACCTCCCCCATAAACCTGGGACACACTCTGCCACAAATACATACAACATCAATAGGAAGAATTGACACACAGAGTTCACAAGTGTGGAGAGTCTCACATGTTGGCCAAGGTAATTTAAGCCTTTGGAATCAGATTTCCCCTGATGTCTTCTCATGACATCTTAATGCCACTTTTTTCAAGGCATAGCATCTCTGCTAGGTGAGTTACTTGGCTGGGTCCATCTTGACCCACATAGGCACATGACTCTGATGTATAACTGTGATCGCCACCATCTGTAGTTTCAGAATTGTCTGTAGTCTACTGACTATCGAGTCAATAGTCAGTAAACATCTCTTAAGTGCCTACTCTGTGCCAGGCACTGTACTAAGCACTGGGGATACAAATACATGTAAGGAGAACAGTCTGCTGTTAAGGAGCTTCAAAGACAACACACAAAGGAAAGTTGAAATGTGGGGGAGGGGCTGAGGGAAAAATACTCAGCTTGGAGGCATGATGGATCTGTCAAAAAAGTCCAAACTGGGGCAGCTAGGTGGCGCAGTGTATAGAGCACCGGCCCCGAAGTCAGGAGGACCTGAGTTCAAATCCGGCCTCAGACCAAATACTTGACACGTACTAGCTGTGTGACCTTGGGCAAGTTACTTAAACCTGATTGCCTCACTAAAAAAAAAAAAAGTCCAAACTGGGGTACAGCAGAAGAAGTGAAGAAAATCCAAAATGAGTGTAGTCAGGTGGGAAATGAGGTATCTGAGATGTCTTTGAGGAGACTCAGCTGAAATCCTGTCTCAAGGCATTTTTATGCTCTTGGAAAGAACTAGATTTCATAGCCAAAGACCAGCAGATTTTTGGTCGTAGTCTCCACCATCACCAGCTTTGGGCAGAGATAAAATCTTTGCCTAGAGTATTACTTTGCACTTTCAGGAAAAATGGAGCTCATACACTAGGAGCCTCCCCAGCTCTGCTTCATTAAGAGTTTCTGCTCTGAAGCCTGGCATCTCCTGAGCAGCAGGGTCCCAGCCCCAGGTGCCATACTCTCTTTCCTCCTCTGCCTACTTGGCTCTGGAGCTGGACTCTGTTCTGCCAGATGCTGGTAAGTGCATTTGCTACAAGTCACTGTTA
Organism: Vombatus ursinus; assembly: GCF_900497805.2. Classification (NCBI taxonomy): domain Eukaryota; kingdom Metazoa; phylum Chordata; class Mammalia; order Diprotodontia; family Vombatidae; genus Vombatus; species Vombatus ursinus. The sequence continues at coordinate 15,372,164 of NW_020954579.1, forward strand.
TGAGCAGACTTGACCCCACTGTTTTGTCACCACAATAACGAAATCACTAATGAGGGATAGAGACAATTTGTGAGTGAATTATTGTGAATTCCGGCTTTGAGATGATGTTAATTAGGACTGCGGGGAAGAAATAGGAAAAAAATAGTTGATGCAAATGAGCTTTCCTTACTTCCCTTTTCCAGGGAAGAATGTGCATCCTATTGGAGTTTAGAGAGGACGAAAATAAGCATAGTCTGAAGTTGTCTTTGTGAAGGAGATGGGATGAGAAAGGATAGATAGAGGGAATAGAAGCATTCCAGACAGGAGGAGCAGCATCCTATACAGGCACAGAGATGGGAGTGATCATAGTTGCATGGTCTGTGAAGGAGAGAGTACAACATGGACAGAATGGATTCAGATCTGTCCTTTTCTGGTCACAATGAGAGTGCAAATACGCCCATCAACAGAACTGTCCATTCCAGCACTTTCCATCTCAGTCCAAATAACAGGACAGTTGGTTTATCCCACTGATATAAGGGAGTTGAAAACCTGAAAAGGCTTTTAGGCTTTGTTGGACACATATTCATAATAAAGGCAGGATTGTGAGCTAAGCGGGAGGAAGAAAATAGCTTTGTCCCTGGGCTTAGCTTTATCTCTGGACCTTTCCCTGTGTCCACACATCTCATGAGAAATTGGAGATTGGATGGGATTTGGGAATTGAGAAAGTTGGGAACCCTGCATCCAAAGGACCTTGGATGTATCTAAGGACAACCTCTAGACCTAAAGCTAATTAGGGCACTCTAGTTGTCTGAGACAGAGAACTAGAGAAGTCCCCAACCTAAGCTAGAGTGAGGTTTTCTATAGAGAGACCCAAGCCTCCAGTGGCCATGAGGTTGAATTCAAAAATAGACGTGAGACTAAGGGCACTAACTAGTCAGCTAGGAGTTTCAATGCTTTATGTTCTAAAGTGGTGGCAGTTAGTTATAGATAGATGCAGAGTCTCTTCTAGTCTTGCCTCTGAGAAATATCCTCCTTTAGTAGAGGTTGGGTAGGGGGGAAACCTTCCCCAACTTTTTTTCCTCATAAGATGTCTGTGTTGTTGAGTACAGATGACCTGAAAGAGTTGTAAAAAGTTTTGAATTTATGGCAAATATGTATGGTAAAGCCCACTCTTCTTATGTAAAAGAGATAATGCTGAAGTCAAAAACCAGAAGCAGATAAGCTCTCTAACCATTTGCCTGGTGGAACTTTGCTTGGCAGCAGCCAGAAGAAACTGTGTTGTTTCATGAGACAGTAACGTTTCATCTAGCATCAGGAGTGTAAGTTACTTGCTCCTGTATGCATGTACCTTTGTTGGGAGAATTTTCCCATGGGAGTTCTAGCTTCTCTTGGCAGAAGCTGAGGATCACAACCTGTTGCGTGGCAAAAATAAGGAAGCCTCACAAGACCTCTCCTTTGCTGACACACAGCTCCCACGGTTGGCTCGGCTCTCTTCTCATTGGGAGAAAAGTCCTACTCATACCCCTAATAACGAGGGCTGCAGGTGTCCAGCAGACTTGGTGATTGGCTATCATGTGGAGATCATGCTTTGATCAGGTGTTACTAGGGATGTAGAAGAAAGCTACTAGCACTTAATAAACGGAGCTTCTGCCATCTTGCTGTCTCCCGCCTCATCAATGCGCCTCTGGGTTAAGAGTATTGAGCTGGTCTCATGCTCACCACTGCAGTGGCCGTGTCAGCTGGCGCCCAACACGGGGCAGGAGGAAAAGACTCCACGAGTGGAAAATTACTTTTCCAAGAGTTTAGCCCCGGTAAGCTTAGAGCTTCAATCTAGGAAAAAGAGATCTCCGAGGCATATCCCGTACTAAGAAAATGACGGAGAAGGATCTCCCCTTGGCTCCCGGAACATGGTTGTTTTGAGCCAGGGAGATGGAAAGTATTTGGGGAACAGATGACATCTTTTGACAATACTTGCCCGGGAGAAGTAAGAGATGAATTCGACCTCCAGGTGAAAAACAACGGGACTGTGCAAATGGTGGGGTGTGACTTCGCAGGACTGTCCGTGCAGCAACCGCTTTGTTGGTCCCGCGGTGACAGCCAGGGGGGCTGCACACGAGTTCGGAACATTGCCCTTGCTGTGAACATTCCCGACATGGGGCCACACCAGCTTCACCTACTCAGCGGGCAGGGGATGCCCTGCTCCAACGCCACCTCCCTGAGCGCAGGGGGGTCTGGACAAATGTAAGGTGAACAATGACTCTGGTTTTGGCTGGCTTCATGCGCAACCTTGTGTAGCTGGACATCACCTCTGTATGAACTTAAGTGGGACTATTGTTCAATCATGGCATGATACTCACAACATGACATATGACTCCCTGCCCCTACCTGTATGAGTTCCTGAAATGGGAAAACCTTGGAGGGATCTTTGGAAGGCTTTTGCAGCCATGGGTAACATAACAATCACCCAACAACTTGGGTCACAATTTAGAACTTGGAAAGGTGTGCTTGGACCACACTCGTGGTGCCATGGGACCAACATTGGGTATACTTTCGGTGCTCAGGCGTATCTAGGGGAGCGCTATGCCTTTATGTGGGGAAATAAGGTGAATATCACCAGAGACGGTGGTGGCGCTTATTATAATGTTACTTGCCACAACTGTACAGTGTCTGAATGCCTAGGACCTGGATCCTGATAAAACAGCAGACAATATATTACATTGGTTTGATAATGCCTCCAATTGGTGGGGGTCATTTGAGTATTGGATTATGCTGATTGTTGTAGTGTGCTTACTTTTATGCTGCTATAGTCGGATGTCTTTTGAAAGTAATGATCTCCATGTTTAAAAATGTTATGTCGCAAGTACACATATTAATGGACACGTATCCACAATGACGCCTTTTCTAAAAAACAAAAAAGGGGGAATTGTTGGGAGAATTTTCCCATGGGAGTTCTAGCTTCTCTTGGCAGGAGCTGAGGGTCACAACCTGTTGCATGGCAAAAACAAGGAAGTCTCACAAGACCTCTCCTTTGCTGACACGCAGCTCCCATGGTTGGCTCGGCTCTCCTCTCATTGGGAGAAAAGTCCTACTCATACCCCTGATATGAGGGCTGCAGGTGTCCAGCAGACTTGGTGATTGGCTATCACGTGGAGATCATGCTTTGATCAGGTGTTACTAGGGATATAAAAGAAAGTTACTAGCACTTAATAAACAGAGCTTCTGCCATCTTGCTGTCTCCCGCCTCATCAATGCGCCTCTGGGTTAAGAGTATTGAGCTGGTCTCATGCTCACCACTGCAGCGGCCGCATCATACCTTGACCACACCTTCCCTACATGTGTATCCTACATGCATCTACTCTGCAACCGGATAGTATGTCATTTCTTGGGAGAGTATGCCCCAGGCTTATGGGTGATATATTTTATTGATCCTGTTCTTACTATACTACTTCATTAAGTATCTTTATTTTGAATGGGGTCATCCAACTAAATAAAGATAAAACACATCAGAAGGGTTTCATGAACTATGGTTGTGGGGCAGCTAGGTGGCACAGTGGATAGAGCACCGGCCCTGAAGTCAGGAGGACCTGAGTTCAAATCTGGCCTCAGACCAAACACTTGACACGTACTAGCTGTGTAACCTTGGGCAAGTCACTTAACCCCGATTGCCTCAAAAAAAAAAAATGAACTATGGTTGTGATCAGCTGTGGGTTCACAATGTTCCTTGAGCCTTGAGTAGGTCCTTTCTAGGGGAGACAGTCATCAAGTTCTAGAATCCTTCCCCAAGTGCTTCATTGAGTTTTCTCTCCCTCAGTTTTGATTGGTCTGGTGGTCCATCTGTTCGCTATCATCTTTGCACCATGATCTATCCAGCATCCTTTCCTGTGTTAGGGAACTTGAGTGGGAGTGACATTTTGGAAGTGGTATTTTAGGAAGATGAGTTTGGCATTGGTGTGTCCAGTATACCCAAGGGGAGGAGATATGGGCAGAAACTGGAATCAGGTCAGGCTAAGGGGATGATACATTTGTTCAGCCTTAAGGCAAAGAGGGCCTGGGTTAGGTGAAAAGGATGGTAGTTATAGGAACACCGAGGAAGAAAGACATTCCAGAGTTTATAAAGAAACTATTGCATCTTTCTGAGACTTAGAGTTATGAACCATAAAAGGCAACAGTAGGTCATCAATGGTAAGACCAAAAATATAGTAGGATACCAAGTCAGTGAAATCTCTTATTTTGTCATATGGTGACCTGACTTTACTGAAGGGTATTTGAACCATAAGCATGTTTGAATTTATCTCAAGTGATAAAACCTCATCCCCTGGGGCCTAAAAATTATGCCATTTCAGCCAATTTTCTCACTTATTTATCTGTAATATATCTTCCATCTGTCCATTTTCACTGCTACCACCATAATCCAACACCTTGCTGCCTCACAACCAAACTACCGCATTGAGCTCCCAACTTTCTGTCTCTCCCCATCCATCCTCCATCCTATAATCAGAGGCATCCTATTATTAATCACTATTTCCTAATCACCATGTTATTAATGGAGGCAGGATGATATACTGGAAAGACTCTGGGTTTTAATTCCAGATCTGCTGCCCACTAACAGTGTAACCCCACCTAAGTCATTTATTATCTCTAAAAATCAGTCTCCTCATGTCTAAAACTGTATGAATATAGTTTGAATGTTCCTTACAGCTTGAAATCTATGATCATTTTCTCCCCAACTCAGAAAACTCCAGTGTCTTCAGAATTAAGTTCCCAAATTCCTAATTATAACATTTAAAGGTCTCCATAGTCTGGTTCTAACCTACTTCCTCAATCAAATCTTCCTTTAGTTTATAGAGTCTCTCCATGGCCTGCTAGACTGTTTTCACAGTGTTTCCAAAGAGTGCCCTAAAGGATGTCCGTCTCTGCCCCTCAACCTGGTCTCATTCTTCTCTGCTTCTCTGAATCCTACCCATCTAGTCAGGACCCACCTCAAGTCCAAAGGATATAAAACTTTCCCTCACCATTGTATCCCATAATAACAATACTCTTCCATCTTCTTTCTTATATTCTGGAGTTCTTAAGCATGTTTTTTGTCATGGACCTCTCCAGCAGTCTAGTAAAGCCTATGGATCCGTCTCAGAATAATGTGTATAATATATATAATAATAAATGTGTAAAATACATAGGACTACAAAGGATACCAAGGATATTGAAATGACAGTAATCAAACTACTAAAAAAACAAACAAAAACAGCCCAAGGTCACCAACTCCTGATTAAAAATTCCTGCTGTAGAACCCCAAGTAAGAACCCCTTCTATAGATCTTACTTGAGGATATAGAGTTCATTTGGCGTTTGACTAACAATACAAGGCCATATATCTGATCATTAAATACATGGATGCAAATTTCTTAAAAGCAGGACTGTCTCCTTTATTGCATATGAGAGTTACTCAATAAGTTTTTTTCACATAATTGTATTTTTAATTATCCCAACTCTACAAATATTCATTAAGTGCCTATTATGTAAAATCACTATGCCAGATGCTAGGGAGCCAAAGACAAAATAGTTTATTGTTACAAATCCCAATTTTTTTTATACATTCAATTTAAGGGTGTCTGATTTTATGACAATGTAAGTTGTCTATGACCTACTCTTTTTTTTTTCTTTTAAATATTTTATTTTTTCCAATTACATGTAAGGACAATTATTAACATTCATTTTTTATATAAAATTTTGAGTTGCAAATTTTCTTCCTCCCCTACCACCTCCCTAAGACAGTAAGCAATTTGATATAGGTTATATATGTGCAGTCATGTAAAACATATTTCCATATTAGTCATGTTGTGAAAGAAGAAACAGAATAAAAGGAAAAAAACCATGAAAAGAAAAAGAAAGTGCAAACAGTATGCTTCAATCTGCATTTAGACTCCATCAATTCTTTCTCTGGATGTGGATAGCATTTTCCATCAAGCCTCTTTTGCACTTAAGACAAATAATTCTTGCCAAGTACTTACTTTGTACTTGGATAATGGGTTGGGATCAGGGCTGGATACAATGTCTATGCAGATAAGCAAAAGACAAGGTCATTTGAGGTAGAAAAGGACTAACCACTAAGGGGGAAGGATGAGGGTTGAGCTAGGCTTTGTTAAGGAGGGAGCATCTAAACTGAGCCTTGAAAGAAGCTAAGGAGTTGATGAGGCAAGGGGTAAGGAAGGAATGCTTTCCAGACAGACTTTGAAGCCTGTGCAAAATTACAGAGCTAGAATTGGAATCTTGAGTTTGGGGAGGAGATAGTAAATCAGTTTGTGTGGAAAAGTAATCTGTGTATAGAACCATGAGTACAATTTATGCAATAATGGCAATGTTAAAAAGATAAACAGCTTTGAAAGACTTAAGAACTCTGATCAATTCAGTGACCTAACATGAATGCAGAGGATCTATGATGAAGATTGCTAACACCTCTGACAGAGAGGTGGGTGATGGTCTCAAGAGGCAGAATGACTGTGAACTCTTTCTTGTGTTCTCATAAGAGCTAAGTTCCTTCTAAAATGGGTGCACAAACCCTTCTCCTAGATTCTAGATGTCCAAAGTTGGTGGTGGTTGTTTATGATGATTCTTGGCTCCTGATAATGAAACCAGTTTAATTTTCTGTTCAGCCACCACCACAAAAATAATCCTTGTTTAATTTTATTCAAAATGTTCTGTTCTGGATGAGGGCCTTTCACAGAAGGCTTTTCAGCTATCAAAGCACTATTTTAAACAGTTGCTAATAGCAACAAGATAGAGAAATACTCTTTTACATGTAAAAAACAGGTTATATCCAACTAAGAAGTCAGAAGGCAGATGGAAAGAGAGTTATCTAAAAAAACAAACAAACAAAAAAACCCTCAGAAGCCAGCCAAAGTGAAGCCTTCTGGGACCAGGAAGGATGGGAATAATGTTGGATTGCTTTAGAGCTCTATATGATGAAACCATATAGCAATGAGTCAAGTGGCAAGTTTAAGGGTGGTTGACCCCTGACCCCTTTGTACCTGCTATATGTGAAAGGTCATCCTTTACTCTTGCTATACACATAGCTATTTTAACCAGAAGGATCTCTCTTAACTTGAGTGACTCCATCTTGAATTTGTAATGAGCATGCAACACTCCAAGCCCCTAAGAATGCAAACAACTTGGTTGTATAGATTATCCCCCAATCTCTCTCCAGTCTTTAACCTCCTATCAGTTCCTTCCCTACCACCTTCCAACACATCCAAGTCTCTTCTACCCTATAAAGACTTTTGTTTGTCTCTATTATCTACTGAAGCTATTGTCCTATATCTCCCCAACCTTTCTCAGCAAACTACTTGAAAAAGTTCTCTAAGCTTGTTACCTCAACTTCTCTTCTCATTCATTCCTCAACCCTTTGCAATTTGGCTTCGATCTCACTCAACTGAAATTGCTGTCTCCAAATTTACCAGTGATCTCTTAATCGCCAAATCAAACACTCTTTGCTCAGTCCTCAACCCTCTTGACCTGCTGTATTTGACAGTGTTGATTAGTCTCTTTTCCTGGTTACTCTTTCTTCTCCAAATGCTTCTCTTCTCCAGGTTTTTGTGACACTACTCTCTCCTTGTTGGCCTCCTATCTGTCTGACCACTCCTTAGTCATCTTTGCTGGCTCATCATTCATACCATATCCCATAACTATACCCTCAAGGTTCTGTCCTCTTCTCTCTGGGCCCTCTTCTCTCTCTATTTGCTTTCTTGATAATCTCATTAGCTCTCATGAGTTTAACTATCATCTCTATGCACTCGATTCCCAGATTTATAAATCTAACTCCATTCTCTCCCCTGAGCTTCAAGCACACATCACTAATTGCCTGTTGAAGACTTCAAACTGTATATCCCAGAGATATCTTAAACTCAACATGTTTAAAATCGAACTCATTATCTTTTCCTTTTGCTTCTTCCAAACTTTCTATTTCTGTTGAAGGTACCATCGTCCTTCTAATGCCCCAGGTTCCTAATCTCAGCATTATCCTAGACTCTCCACTCTTTCTTTACCTCATAAAACTAATCATTGCTAAATCTTGCAATTTCTATCTTTATAACATCTCTCACATCTGACCCTTTCTCTCCACTTGAAGACTCTCATCATATCTTATCTGAACTATGGAAGTGATCTCTTAATTGGTGTCCCTGCTCAAGTCTCTCACCACTCCAGACTATCCTATAAACAGGTACAAAAATAAATTTCTAAGTGCGTATAGAGTGTGCACATTGTTCATATGGGATATGTGTATGCCCAAATTGGTTTTTTCTAAATGCAATTCATAATAGGTATATCATGATAAGCATAACATGATAGTTATATCAGGAATCTTGCCCATCTCTTTCCAAGGGAGAAGTTGATTCCTGCCTGTAGTGGAGTAAGAGGAGGGGTCATGAGGCTGGCCACTCTACTCTTCTCAGAGAGGAGGTACCACACTAGGATTACTTCTATGCCCCTCTAACAACTGCTAGTTAAAGGAATGATTTTTTTTTTTTGGTACTGTACATGCCTGCTGGTGAAATGCACCAGTCTTAGACCAGTACTCAGCTTGTCCATGGTCATCTTCTCTGATGAACAAATTCCCATTGATGCCAATCAGTTTCACTCAAGGGATCCTCACAAGATCATGTCCAAGCCTGACCACATCTACCTTGGATAAATGGTTATTCACCTTAGATCAGAAAAGAAAAAACACAAAGGTAGAAAAGATAGCCAGGTGCCCAAGCACAAATTTGCTTAGTTGAACCCCCATATACTACCTGCAATGTGGGCAAGGTTATCATGATACCAGGGTGACCCACCTAGAAGATCAAAGGAAGAGAGAGCAAGTCAGAAGCTGGCTCTTCTTTTAATTGACACAGCACCCTACTACTGTCATGAGGTAGTGGGAGGACCAAGAGATCATCCAGCATTTTCCACATGGTACTAATGGGATATCCCTTCTGGGACTGCTCCCTCAACTTGCATTTATACTAGAGTTGGGTCAACAAAGGGGCAGCTGCTACCTCAGATTCTAGAAGTAATTCTGTGGGCTATATATACATCTAGAACTTTAGTTCCTAAACCCCTCACCAGTATATTTCCCATTAACAGGGGGCAGCTAGGTGGCACAGTAGATAGAGCACTGGCCCTCGAGTCAAGAGGACCTGAGTTCCAATCTGGCCTCAGACACTTACTAGCTCTGTGACCCTGGGTAAGTCACTTAACCTTGTTTGCCTCCAAAAAAAACAAAACCAAAACCAGTCCATCAACAAATTCAATTAGCTTTTAACAATAGTATTTTGCTAAGATAGTATAGTAAGAATAATTGCTATGAAATATACCTAAATCCCCCTCCCACTGCCTAAATCTGGAGGTATAATCTCCCACAGGTACATGGGAAAATGAGCAGAAATTTAAAGTTCAAATGGTACACATAGCATAGTTTATTGTTAGTAAAGGGTAACATAATGCCAGGTACTTTATGACCTGGAAGTCCTTTCTTGAGTTCACAGTCAGCAGTTTTTTCTGGTACAAGGGCCATACTCCTAGAAGCTACCTCTTCTCTATCCCTATTTGTCCTCACTTTATCTCTCTACATTTGGGTGGATTCCTTGTCTCCTTGTCCAGTTCTCTGATGCAGACATTCCCCTTGCTTCTGGTCACTGCTGCTCCAGGGATACCAGATGCTGTCCCTTGGCAGGTCTCTAGAACTCATAAGGTCAGTCAGTCAGTCAATAAACATTTATTAAGTGTCTACTATATGCCAGGTACTGTGCTGAGCCCTGGGGATGAAAATTTTAAAAAGGATAGTCACTGCCTTCAAAGAGTTTATAATCTAAAGAGAGAAGACAACACAGAAAAAGAATCTGAAAAGCTAGGGGAAAGGGAGAAATTTCTTCAAAGCAGTCTTAAGGTAGTGCAGTCAGGTGAGAAATGAAATGCCCCACCCTCCCCCTTAAGTGAAGGGTTTGGAATTCATGGCTCCACACTCTAATCAGGGGAACAGAAGGTAGTGATGAGGTGGAATACCAGGGCTGATGGGATCTTGCAGAATGATTTTTTGCAGAAAGGTTTTTCCCAATAATGAACTTCCTAGGGAATGGTGAATGTCAGGTCTCTGAGACATTTCCATCTCAGGATCCTTATTCATCCAAGATTAGAAAAGAAAAAATACATAACAACAAAACCCACGGCCATTTGGAGGCTGGATGCGAGACAGGGCAGCCACCCTATCCAACACCCAACCTCCAGGACCAGCTCAATGGTACCTAACAAGTCCCTCAGTCTTACATGGCCAGAAATAAATTCACTCAAGCTTCCATGGGGTTGCCAGCAATGACAGCTTGGCACATTCAGAGTTGGGTGTAGGGAGAAAGCATAGGGAAGAGGGTATCTACTACACTTTTTTACCCAGTTAAAAAAAAATTGTTATGTCAGCTAGGGTTTATTTTGCATTGTTAGCCCTTATCTTTAACATGGAAAAGTTCTCTGGGGTCTCAAGCATTAGAAGGCTCAAGCATTGTCCTTTCAAATGCCTTCTCTTGTGCTTTGTGCTGTCTTAACAGCCCAGATGGTGATGATCTTATACAGTACTAAGCTTAAAATACCATCACAATCACACCCCAAATACAGAGTTATGCAAATTTGTTGAACAGACATTTTACAAAGCTTATCAAAGGCTAATTTTTGGGAGGGAGGGAGGGAGACAGTTCAGAACTTAAAATGTAACAAAAAATAAATAAAATTAATTTTTTATAGGCTAACTTTTTTGGGATAAACAAAGAACCAACAAAAGGGAAAGAATAAAAAAAAGGAAAAAAACTCAGCTTCCTTTCTCAGAGAAACTTTAATCCTAATTGAGCTCCCAAAATGTGTGAGGCTCACCCCACAGAGATTAAAAAGCTGGGGTTGACAGGAAGTCCCCCCACCCTACCCTCAGGTGAGAAACCAAACTGTCCTAGATAAAAATTCTTCCATAATTCTCTCAGCACCTAGGTCCACTTACAACTGGAGAGCTGGATTAAATCTCCAAGTGTCCCTTTCACAAACGGAAGACACCAAAATTTCTTTAGGATTCCCTGAACACAAAGGTGATCCCACTGGAGGTCCAGACAAAAATTTTCTTAGGTCTCTATACCAAAGAGTACCCAAAATATCATAAAAGGATCTCTTCTCCTACATAGGGCAATCCAAATGGAGTTTCTAACCCACACAGCAATAGGACAGTTTGAGACAAATAAAGGAAAGAAAGAAGGAAGAAAGAAAGGAAAGAAGAAAATGAAAGAAAGAAAGAAAGAAAGAAAAGGCCAAAATAAGTCATGAACATATATGTGCTCCCAAAGGGATTAAGCATCTGTGTTTGATTGGAATTAGCCCCTCAAAGAGTTAGATGAGATCCCCCTATATAACATAAAGGTACCACACAGTTTGGACTTGTAGGGGCTGGTTATCTATATCACTCTCTGCCTTCTACCCAGTTCTTGCAATTTGCCCCAGGATAGCCTCACCTGCAGTTAGGAGGATAAGGCTTTCTATTTTCATACTCATTGGCTTACTAACCAACCCCTACTCTAGCAATAGGGAGTGCATCATCTCCATCACAACTCAATGTAGAGTTGTACACGCCCCTTGAGTTTCCAGAAATTTCTAAGGAAGTTCCAGGATGGTGCCCATGGGCCAATCCAATTTTAGCCATCTATATAGAACTAGACATAGGTGTAGACTTAAGACCACTGGAGGACATGAATTCCCCAATGGATCTCTTTCGTTATTGTTTGTCCTCCGTTCTCAAAGAGGACCATGACATCAGGAAAGTGATACATGACATATCAGTGAACTGGATTTAAGTAAGGCCAGGCTGTGCAAAGCAACCAGGAGCCATCTGGGTTCAGTGGCCAGTTATAGAGCCCTGGAGGACCTATCCCTTCCTGTTTTTAAAGGAAAGGAAGGAAAAAACCAGGTGAGTAGTAACTAACTCAGACAATTTCAACACAAGACCTGGGGGTGAGTATGTTGGGCCCGTGTAGTTCACAAACACTTACTTGTTTTCTCTCCTTACCAGACTCCAAAGCTCTGCAGAAAACACCATATTTCTAAGACGGAGAGAATACTTGACTGGGCCCACAGGGGAGGGAGTGTTGCACCACTTCCTCTTCTCTATCCTGTCATGCCACTTGAACCAGGTTTAGCCTGGAGATAATGACTGCAGAGAAATGGGACACCCTTTTCTCACACTCATTGGCTTATTAAATCCCCTACCCTGGTATCCCCGGGACAATTTTAATTGTAGTAAATTAGATTATGGCTAATAAGTCTAGGGTTTCCCCCAAAGGAGGAAAAGGTTTTTTTTTAATTAATTTATTTTTAGTTTTAAACATTCAGTTCCACAAGATTTTAAGTTCCAAATTTTCTCCCTATCTGTCCCCTCCCCCACCCCAAGATACCATGCATTCTAAAAACCCCTTACCCCAATCGAGCCTCTCTTCTATTACCCCCACCCCTTTTCTTATCCCCTTCGACTTCTCTTTTCCTATAGGGCAGGATAGATTTCTATACTCCTTTGCCTGTATATCTTATTTCCTAGTTGCATGTAAAAACAATTTTTAACATTTGTTTTCAAAACTTTTGAGTTCCAAACTCTCTCCCTTCCTCCCTCCCCACCCACCTTCATTGAGAAGGCAAGCAATTCAATATAGGATATAGTCCTGCAAAACACTTCCGTAATAGTCATGTTGTGAAAGACTAACTATATTTCCCTCCATCTTATCCCACCCCCCATTTATTTTATTCTCTCCTTTGACCCTGTCTCTCCTCAAAAGTGTTTACTTCTGATTACCCCCTCCTCCAATCTGCCCTCACTTCTATCATCCCCCCTCTCTTATCCCCTTCCCCCCTATTTTCCTGTAGGGTAAGATAGATTTCCATACCCAATTGAGTGTGTGTGTTAGAAGGGAAAGTTTTAAAAAGATACTTGGTATACATTATAAATTTCCTATGAGAGAAGTAATTTATTTCTATATATGCAAGAAGGTTTAAACAGAACTAACAAGTCTACATTAACTAAATAGAATTCAGTGACTTAACGTAATGACTGGTACCTCAGAACATCAAGCAACTTGTGAGATTGCTAGTCGGGCATTTTACATGTCGTCTCTGCTGTTCACCATTGATCCATTCCAAACAGAACCTTCACTGAGCTTCCTGCTATCACCATCAAGCACTCCTGGTCACAACCAACTGCTTCCAAGAATGTTTGTCACTCTTGGTTCAGTGAATGCTTCTGCCAATGTACTCTTAGAACTCTGGAACTTTTAAACTCACAAGATCGCCTCCTGGATTGAGGTTGCTGCTTGGTTCTCAAGAAAGGACATACAAAAGAGGCAGAGATAGTGAGGGGCCCAGAAATAAGCCTGCCTAATTGTAGCCTTTGGCCCGTGGGTGAGGCTGCTATGATATATCGTGCCATGCTGAGAGTTGCAGCTGAGAGGGCCCTAGCCAGATGCCATTTCTTTTTAAAAGGTACGTTGAATCATCAGTTCCTCCCTCTCAGCAGGGCATCTCAGGGCAAGCTCCTTAGTAATGAGTCATATATATGGCTGGAACTGGTTTTCCAAAGTTCCTACAAGGTTGATTGGAACCAGGAGGGGCATCTTTGAGCACGCTCCATGGTGGAGGCGGTATGACCCCTGCTATCTGCTGAAAACATGTAGGCAGGAAACTTGAAACCATTGTAGACATCCTTTTTCTTGTATTGTCTGTCCTGCCCCCCACCTCCCATACTACCCACACTTATACTTAACATTTTGCTATTCCATAGAGCCCAGGATTAACATCTGGCATATGTATACTTTACTTTATTTTGGAAGCAGCTAGATGGTGCAGGAAATAGAGTGGCTGGGCCAAGAGTCAGGAAGACATCTTCCCAAATTCAAATCCAGGCTCAGGCACTAATTAGCTTTGTGACCCTAGGCAGGTCACTTAACCCTGTTTGCCTCAGTTTCCTCATCTGTAAAATGAGCTGGAGAAGGAAATGGCAAACCACTTCAGTATCTTTGCCAAGAGAACCCCAAATGGGGTCACCAAGAGTCAGAAGTGACTGAATAACTTTATTTTTAGAACTCATAGAATATTAGACCTGGAAGAGAATTTCTATATCATCTAGTCATTTTTCAGAGGCCCAAGAAGTGCAGAGACTTGTGCAGGGTCACATAGCAGAACTGATACTAGAACACAAGTCTCCTGTTCTCTTTTCATTTCATTAGATTATGTCTTAGAAATTTCCTGGGTGAAAATAGTAAAATAATGAAAATAACATTGTATTGGAAATCAGAAGACCTGAGTTTTAAGTCCCATCTCTGCCATTTACTTACCATACAACCTTGAGCAAGTCACTTCAACTACTTGGTTTTCAACTTTCTGATCTGTATAAAGAGGGAGTTAGATTATAAACTTTCTTCCCACTTATAACATAACATTCAATAGTTCATTGAGTTTATAATAAATCCCACCCAGGGAGCTTCTCGGGTTCCCAGTTCCAAAACCATCACCCTGTGTGGTGAAATAAACTTCTCTCTGGTCAAGGGTAAGACCATACTTAGTTTTAGAAAGGAGGTAGGGAAAGTCCAGGGGAGCTTTAAATAGAATTATGTACAGTAAATGATGTATTCACAAGTTTACACAAGGGTTCACTTCCCCATCAAGAGCTACAATTTGATGGAAACAAATTGTTTTCTTTCTTTCCACATGATGTTACTTCCTGTAGTATATTTAATTTAAAACAAATGGACCAGATTTCAGATATGTGAATTCAGAATGCAGAGGATAAGCCTCATTAACCCAGCAAGCTGCTGTTGGGGGCCAAGGCGTGTTGTTTATGTGTCAAGGGTGGGAGGACTGCTCAGAAAGAAGACAAGAATGGCCCAGGTGATCTACGACTGAGTGGGAATGATAGAAGAGATTAACCATCACCTTCTCTAAGAAAGAAAAGGAGATATATGATGTGACACATGCTTAGTAAGTAAATATAATAGTCACTCACTGAGCCAGAAGCACATTTATATTACAATTTGTGCTTCCCTCACCAAATCTCCTCTGTAAGGAAAATATTGCATTGAATATATTATTCTCATTGTTTTAAATCCAGAAGCTAATATCTATAAAACATTATCCTAGTTTTATATTTGTAGTACAGGCCATAACCTGATGCCCATGAAATATGCTCAGAGGTTGTGATTCCTGGTTTTAAGCATGCATGGGGATGTATCAAGGAGCCTGTTTCTGGTCTTATGGGATCCATCACTGAAGGGACTTACACTGTGAGATGATGAGTGATATCCCCTTATTGGCTGAAGGAGCTGGAAGAGTTAATTAACCAATGGGCATACCAAAAAGGTACTGAACTTTCTCTTCCTTTGAACTCTCCCACTTGAAAAGTAGTTCACTCTTTGCTTTGGATGTTCTTTGTAGGGCAGTTGGGCTTCCTGCCATCCATGTGAAGTATGAGTACAACTGGGCTGCAACTCCCTTTTCTCTCCTTTCCCTTCCTGAGTAGGTAATCAGACATGATTCTTGAGGAGGATGTGTTCCAGCTTGAAGGACCTTGTGAGTTTGAGAATTCCAGAGGTCCTAGGTTCTATAAAAGGAATGGTCGGTTATGTTGGCAGCAGGAGGGCAATAAGAAAAACTTCTCTATCGGAGTGGGCAGCCACCAACAGGAGGACTGGCACCAAGTTTATCCATTTTTACTAGTAGACATGTATCAGGAGTTGTTTGGACAGTGCTGAGCTGAGGTGAAATGTTTGAGTATTAGCCTTTTTACACATAATAGAAATGTTTGAGTATTAGCCTTTTTATACATTATAACAATACTTATGTTACTAAGTCTTTTTCTGCTAATGTCTGCTTGTGAGTGCTTTATGTTGAGCGTTTTTTCAGTGTATAAAGAATAACTTACCTGGTGCTGTTATTATCTTCATTTTGCAATTGAGGAAACTGAGGCAAACAGATTAAAGTGGTTTGCCCACGGTGACACAGCTAGTAAGTGTTTGAGTTTGGATTTGAATTTAGGTTTTCTTATATCAGGAATTAAATGAGATATTTGTAAAGCATCTGACACACAGTAGGTGCTTAATAAATGCTCATTTCCTCCCTCCCCTCTCCAAAGCCAATTCATTGAGCACTTTTTTTTTAACTCCCCTTTTTTGTGGAGGCCCTAGAGAGAGTGAGCCTTAAGTAAAAGTTTTTCTGTCATGCTAGGTAGGGGATTTAACAAGCCAATTAATGTGAGAAAAGGGAAGCCTAACCCCTCTCATTACAGTCAGGCTCCCCAGAACTGAACCTAGTCCAAATCACATGGCTCAGTGCAGGACAAGAAGGGGTAAGTGACTAAGTCCCTCAGTGACCCAGTTCCTCAAGGTTAGATATGTATTTGGGAGGTTAAATGACTTGCTTAGGGTCACAAAGACAATTTATACTGGCTTAGGATTTGAACCTAGAACTCCCGACTACTATTTGGATGATTTTCTCCAATATACACTATATAAGATATTCTCTCTCTGTTCCAGGCGTTCTCTCTGGTTGTCCCCCATTCCTGGAACACTCTCTTTCACTCCTACTATTGACCTCCCTGGCTTCCTTTAAATCCCAACTAAAATCCCACCTTCTACAGGAAACCTTCCCCAACCCCTCTTAATTCCAGTGCCTTCTCTGTGTTTATTATTTCCTATTTATCCTGCATATAGCTTGCTTGCATGTTGTCTCTGTTAGATTTAAGCTCGCTGAGGGCAGGGGCTGTCTTTTGACTCTTTTTATATCTCCAGTACTTAGCACAGTGCCTGGCATATATTGGCACTTAATAAATGTTTATTGCTTGCTTGATTGATAGATATACTAACTCCCCTAAGAGACATGAAAAGAAAGGGAAATAAAAGTGGCACAATGTCAGTCAATCAATAGAATTTATGAAGTACCTGCCATGTGCCAGGCTGTCCCTGCTCTCAAGGGGCTCACTATCTAACGGAGAGATAATATTCGAATAAACAGCTATGTACAACTAAGATAGATACAGGACAAATTGGTGATAATCTCAGAGGGAAGGCACTAAGATTTAGGAGGTGGGATTTCATCACTGTCTTTTTATTCTCTCTCCTCCTGCCCCCCCCCCCAACACGTGGCACACAGTAGTTGGTTAATTGATGTTTGATGAATGAATGAATTTAATCTGGGAGAAAAAAAGTCAAGAAGGTCCAGAAGTAAAGGTCAAATAAATGCAGGCTGTCTAGGTCATCTCAGTTTCAAATTGCTTTTTGCCTATGCCTACTACATCCCAAGCACTATAACCTGCACCTGAGATTTTTTTAATGTACATGTTCCCTTCTGTACCTGAGTTATTTTTTTTTACCTACCTGTTCCCTTTTGTAATCTCCTTACCTCCCACCACCCCCATCCCTTATATACTTTACTGTATCATCTAGAATCAATCACAATGGTAACTTATCAATCAAGCAAGCAAGCACAGGCAGCTAGGTGATGAAGTGGATAGATCACCAGCCCTGTACTCAGGGGGCACCCTAGTTCAAATACGGCCTCAGACACTTACCAGCTGTTTGAGCCTGGCCAAGTCAATTAACCCTGATTGCCTCCAAAGGAAAAAACAACAACAACAAAAATCAATCAAGCAGCATTTATTAAGCACCTATGAATACTAGGAATTGGGAATACAAAAACAAAAATAAAACAATTCCTGCCTTCAAAGAGCTCAAATTCTATTGAGAGATATATACACATAAATGTACAAACAAAATAAAGGTGGGAATTTTCTGAGAAGCAGGTGCTAGCAGCTGGGAATCAGGAAATGCCTCATATGAGAGGAAGTGACCCTCAAGCTAAGCTTGGTATCTTTCTCAAATGTATTGCTATCTTTTGTTTTTTTACCACATCTTCGTTTCCTAATACATCTCTCCCTGCTAAGAAGAAGTTCTGCAAAACTAGCCAATACCTCAACCAAGTCTGATGTTATATTCAGTAATCCCACACCTATTGTCCCCCCTGAAGAAGGATGAGCTGAACTCTGAACTTGGGATTTTAGAAACAGAGATGTGGAGTGAGGAAATACTAGGCTAAAAATACAGAGATGGGTGATGGAATGTCATGTGTGGGGAACAGGCCAGTTTGGCTGTAAGGTACCCTGAACGTAAGACTAATGGAATAAACCCAGAAAGGTATGCTGGAACCAGATTGCAAAGGGCTTTGATTGTCAAACAGAAGGATTTGTACTGGATCCTGCAGATTTCAGGGAGCCACTGGAGTTTCTTGAACAGAAGAGTGATATGGTCTTTTGACCACTGCTTTAGGACTATCACTTGGGCAGCTATGTGGAAGATGGGTTGAAGAGAGGAAAAACTGAAGCAAGGAGACCAACTAGGAGGCACCTGTGTAGTACAAATGGATGGAGCTCCAAGCCTGGAGTAAGGAAAACTTGAGTTTAAATCCAACCTCAAACACTTAAAAGCTGTGACCTTGGACAAGTCCTTTAACCTCTGTTGGTCTCAGTTTCCTCAGTTGTAAAATGGGCGGTAATAATAGCACCTACCTCCCAGGGTTGTTTTGAGGATCATTCTTTATTTATGTGCCAGTGCTTGGCACATTGTTGTTCAACTGGGTCCAACTCTTCATGACCCTATTTGGAGTTTTCTTGGCAAAGATACTGGAGTGGTTTACCATTTCCTTCTCCAGCTCATTTTACAGATGAGAAAACTAAGGCAAACAGGGTTTAGTGACTTGCCCAGGGTCAGCTAATAAATGTCTAAGGCCAGATTTGAACTCAGGAAGATGAGTCTTCCTGACTCCAGGTCTGGCATTCTATCCATTGCTTCACCTGCCTGCCACATTCCTAGTACATGGTAGGCCCTTAATAAATACTTGTTCCCTTCTCCCTTTCCTTTAGTGCAATGGTCCAGGTGAGAAGTGATGAGGACCAGAACTAGAGGGGTGGTAGGTAGCCCTACTGAGTAAAGAGATTTACTGGAGGGATATTGTAAGAGATAAATGTTACTAGACTTAACAATTAATTGGATATGTGGGATGAGTGAGAAAGAAGTTCAGGCTGACTCAGAGGTGGTGAGTAGAAGAATGGTGTGTCCTGGACAGTAGCAGGGAAGATGGGAAGAAGGGTGCGTTTGGAAGGACATGAAATGAGTTGTTTCAGATACTTCGGGTTTGATCTGTCTATGGGGATCTCCAGTTTTAAATGTCCAACAGGCAATTGGTGATGGGAGAGGCTAGGGTTGCACCTGTAGATGTGGGAGTCTGCAAGTCAAGTCGATAAGCATTTATTAAGCGCCTACTATATGCTAGGCACAGTGCTAAGCCCTGGAGATACAAAGAAAGATAAAAACATTGTCCTGCCCTCAAGGAATATACAGTCTGATGGAGTAGATAACATGCAAAAAACTATGCACAAACGAGCTGTGATAAACTGGACACACATTTCCATCTCGTGGCAAAAATCCTTTTTCTTCTAAATCTTGTTTCTTTCTGGCATTTTGCCATTTCGCGTGCCGTCTTTTGTTATTTCACCTTTCACTTTGAGCTGAACTCTCGCCCCTCCCTGCCCCTCCCTGCCCCTCCCTGCCCCTCCCTGCCCCTC